>NW_023269131.1:1990-2421 GCF_013103735.1 Etheostoma cragini
GAACGTCTTGGTCAAAGCAAGACAGACAGATAAAGAAAGGCTGCGAGCACACAGGAGGACAGCTGTCCTCATGAGACAGGAATGGAAAGAATCTCCTCTGATCGGGAGGAAGTTGGTTGGTTTGTAACAACAATACAGCCAGAGGTAACGTGGAAGTCCTTTAAATCTAAAGGGGTTGTGTAACTACTTCCCCTTATGAGGTCATAAGGGGAACATTACCTCCCCATTCTCTGCTTTGCCCACCCAGAGAATTTGCATGGACAACATGAGGACAACATGGAGGCAACATGAGGACAACATGAGGACAACATGAGGACAACATGAAGACAACATGAGGACAACATGAAGACAAAATGAGGGCAACATGAGGGCAACATGAGGGCAACATGAGGACAACATGAGGACAACATGAAGACAACATGAGGACAACA
>NW_023269132.1:0-1228 GCF_013103735.1 Etheostoma cragini
CACACACACACACACACACACACACACACACACACACACACACGCACACTCTGGAGGAAATAGAAATAACACATCATGCAGTGCGTGCATTAAATGAATTCATATGTTCATGTGTTGAACAGTTATGGACGTTCAAAAAGTTTACACTTTGAAAAGAAAAGACTCTAAAACACAAATACACGTGCAGAGAAAATTACTTTCACAAAGTGAGTTTCAGTGAGATCTGCATTCGCTCTGATTGGACGTCCAGGATCAGCAGCCAGATCTCCGGCGGCTTCAGCTGGCTCTCTTTTGGCTCGAAGATGGTTTTAAAACCCTGAATAAGTCCCAGCTCAGTTTGACCCGAGTGACACGAGGTGGAGACAACACGAGGGTTAAACCAATCACAATCGTCTTGGGCGGCGGCGCTGCTTAATTGTTAAATTATCTTTAAAAAAGATAATTATTATAACAGACATTTTATCCTTACTGTAATGTGAGCTATTTGAATTGCATCTGTAAAAAAACTGAGGAAAGGGGGCGCCCGGGTAGCTCCCCTGGTGGAGCGTGTGCCCATGTGCAGAGGCTCAGTCTTTGACATGGCGGCCACAGGTTCGACTCCAGCTCGGTCCCATTGCATGCATGTCATTCCCGTCTCTCCCCTTTAATTTCTACGCTGTCCTGTCATAATAAAGGCCTAAAAATGCTGAAAATAAATCATCAAATAAATAAAAAATGCAGAAAAAGGGACAAACTCGTTGAGGGTCAAAGGGTTTAAAATGGCAGCAGAAGGTGAGATTTTGGGACCCAAACAGACCGGGGGGGCTCTGCCTGTATCTCACCTGGTGGAGCGCGTTCCCATGTACAGAGGCTGAGTCCTCTATGTGTCGGCCGCAGGTTCGACTCCAGCCCGGTCCCATTGCATGCACGTCATTCCCGTCTCTCCCCTCTAATTTCTAAGCTGTCCTGTCATAATAAAGGCCTAAAAATGCTGAAAATAAATGAATAAATACATTTAAAAAACTGCAGAAAAAGGGAGGAACTCGTTGAGGGTCAAAGGTTTTAAAATGGCAGCAGAAGGTGAGATTTTGGGACCCAAACAGACTCGGGGTGGTTCTGCTTGCAGCTCTCAGGTTGTTGTAAAGCGGAGTTGTCACAAAGCATTAGCAGGTTGGGTTGGACTTCTGGTTCCTTGGCTCTCGGAGGGGGGAGAGCGGAGCGTGAGGGTGGAGGGTGGAGGGTAAGGGGG
>NW_023269133.1:0-1223 GCF_013103735.1 Etheostoma cragini
CACAGGTGACAGGTGATGCTGCGTCTGTTGGCAGCCTGACACCCTAATGACCCTGAACGCCACACAGGTGACAGGTGAAACAGAAACAAACAGGAGCTTGAAAGATTTTAAGTCTTCCCGTTCTCGGCTCTGTTCTCAGGCAGCGTTTGCACTCGCAGTGACGATCGAGTCTATTTTGACGCTCTGATGTCCCACGTCCCTGAACGCAGCATGAGCCCTGGTTATAACCTGGGATTATTATGGAATTATAAAAACATCTTTAAATTAAACTCTAAACTCTGTGTTCATGTCAGTGGAGATTAAACTGGTTCAAACAAACAAAGGGTGGCAGCTGCTCGCCGTGATGTCACAGTTGTGATGTCATGGTGTTCATTGTGATGTCATGGTGTACATTGGGATGTCACAGTGCTCATTGTAACATCACGTTGTTCATTGTGATGTCACGGCGTTCATTGGGATGTCACAGTGTTCATTGTGACATCACGTTGTTCATTGTGATGTCACGGTGTTCATTGGGATGTCACAGTTGTGATGTCACAGCGTTCACGTAATGTCACAGTGTTCATTGGGATGTCAAAGTTGTGATGTCACAGTGTTCATTGGGATGTCACAGTTGTGATGTCAGTGTTCATTGTGATGTCACAGTTGTGATGTCAGTGTTCATTGTGATGTCACAGTTGTGATGTCACAGTGTTCATTGTGACATCACGTTGTTCATTGTGATGTCACGGCGTTCACGTGATGTCACAGTGTTCATTGGGATGTCACAGTTGTGATGTCACAGTGTTCATTGTGATGTCACAGTTGTGATGTCACAGTGTTCATTGTGATGTCACAGTTGTGATGTCACGGTGTTCATTGTGATGTCACGGTTGTGATGTCACAGTGTTCATTAGGATGTCATTGGGATGTCACAGTTGTGATGTCACGGTGAACAGTGTGACATCGCGGTGAAGACAGCAGACAGGATACATGTGAAGGATCCAGGGATGTGATTGGCTGCCAGATGTAAAAATGACCCGGATTAACTCGAGACATCGGGGTGATCTGATGACATCACAGGGGAAGCTCCGCCCCTTCAGCCATATTTTCCTTATCTTAAAAAGTTCACGTCCTTTGACCTTTGATTTGGTCTGTCAATGATGATCTGTGTCTCTGTCTCACTCACACACGTACACACACACACGTACACACACACACGTACACACACACACGTACACACA
>NW_023269134.1:0-159 GCF_013103735.1 Etheostoma cragini
AGAGCATCTTTGGGATGTGGTGGAACGGGAGATTCGCATCATGGATGTGCAGCCGACAAATCTGCGGCAACTGTGTGCAACAATCTATGCCACTAAGAATTGAGGCAGTTCTGAAGGCAAAAGGGGGTTCAACCCGTTACTAGCATGGGGTACCTAATA
>NW_023269134.1:318-493 GCF_013103735.1 Etheostoma cragini
CATTTCAGCAGAAACTCTACTCTTCCCTTCACCACTCTGCGGTCCAAAACCTTCTCCACCACATACTCCTCTTCCTCTTTCACTGCTGCAGGCTCCTCTTCCTCCTCCTCCTTCTTGCCCTTCTTTCCTGCTCCGGTCGCCAGGTTGCCGTCTGCTGAAGGTGCCTTTGGTAGAA
>NW_023269134.1:503-1247 GCF_013103735.1 Etheostoma cragini
ACATGCAGAGATAATGATACAAGGGTTAGAAAAACGAATGAGAGGTGTGAGTGAATTCTAGTTGACCATGTTTTACTAGATTAAAATCTTCGGTTAGAATGGAGAAAATGAAAGGGCTGATGAGAGGACCAATCCATAGGACTCTGGAGTGTAAGTATCTCCTGCATTCAGACTGAAAGAACTACTAAAATGTAAGGCCCAAACGTCATTAACTGGAGCTACAAGCTACATGCACAGTACCCTGGACCAACCAGACTTCATTTAGCAGAACATCTCCGGATGTTCCTGTGTGAAAATGGAAAGTTCAGAAAGACGTTTTGATGGTGCAACAAGGCAGGCCTGGTCGCTTCTTTAAGGGAATCACTGTGAAGATTCACAAAGGATATGTTTACAGTTAATGAGGGCTGTGCAATTAATTGAATTTTGATTTTAGACAAGGCAAGGCAGCTTTATTTGTATAGCACATTTCAGCAACAGGCAATTCAAAGTGCTTTACACAAAATCAGTTAAAAAAAATAAAAACAGTTACAAAAAATAAAAACAGATAAAACACGTGAATTAGAAATAGAAACATTAAGACACATAAAACACAAGAATAAAAGTTACAGTGCAGCATAAGAAATTAAACATTAAAAGTACATCATTTAAAGAAAGGCAACATCAAAGAGAAAGGTCTTCAGCCTTGATTTAAAAGAACTGAGAGTAGCAGCGGCTCTGCAGGTTTCTGGGAGTTTATTCCAGATA
>NW_023269134.1:1404-1565 GCF_013103735.1 Etheostoma cragini
ACTTTGAAATCAATTCTTTGAGGCACAGGAAGCCAGTGTAAAGACTTCAGAACTGGAGTGATGTGATCCAGTCTCTTGTTCTTAGTGAGGACCCGAGCAGCAGCGTTCTGAATCAGCTGCAGCTGTCTGATTGATTTTTTAGTGAGAACTGTAAAGACACC
>NW_023269134.1:1575-1699 GCF_013103735.1 Etheostoma cragini
TCAAGTCTACTGAAGATGAAAGCATGGACAAGTTTTTCCAAATCCTGTTGACACATTAAGTCCTTTAACCCTTGATATATTCTTAAGGCGATAATAGGCTGACTTTGTAATTGTCTTAATGTGG
>NW_023269134.1:1709-1870 GCF_013103735.1 Etheostoma cragini
TCAGGTCTGAGTCCATGACTACACCAAGATTTCTGGGTATGACTGTTGTTTTCAACATTGTTGAAATCGTTCCTTTTAATCCAACTTTTAATCGTTCCTCTTTTGCTCCAAAAACAACCACCTCAGTTTTTCCTTCATTTAATTTCAGAAAGTTCTGGCAC
>NW_023269135.1:0-1820 GCF_013103735.1 Etheostoma cragini
ATTGTGATGATGACATGATGAACAGTGATGATGACATAATGAATGTTGATGATAATATGAAAAGAAAGTTGATGTGTAGTTGATGTGTATATGTATTGATCAAAAAGATTTTTTTTGCGTACATGAATTAATCTGAAATAAAGTTTACGTGTATATGCATTTATGAAAAAAAGTTGACGTGTATATGTGTTTATCTGTAGACTTCGTGGCGCAACGGTAGGATGTCTGACTCCAGATCAGAAGGTTACTTATTAAAATCATGTCGGGGTCAAATATTCAGAGATTCAGAGATGGCATTTATGAAAAAATGTTGATGTGTATATGGATTAATCTAAAAGACACTGGATCTGTATATATGACATGTTGAATTGTGAAGATGACATGATGAACAGTGATGATGACATAATGAATGTTGATGATATAATGACAAGAAAGTTGATGTGTATATGCATTAATCTGAAATAAAGTTGATGCGTATATGAATTATTTTGAGATAACGTTTATGGGTATATCTATTAATCTGAAAGAAAGTTGATGTGTAAATGCATTAATCTAAAAGAAAGTTGATGTGTATATGCATTAATCTGAAAGAAAGTTGATGTGTCTATGCATTAATCTAAAAGAAAGTTGATATGTATATTTATTAATCTGAAATAAAGTTGATGTGTAAATGTATTAATCTGAAAGAAAGTTGATGCGTATATGAATTATTCTGAGATAAAGTTTATGTGTATATGCATTAATCTGAAATAAAGTTTATGTGTATCTGCATTAATCGGAAAGAAAGTTGATGTGTGTATGCATGAATTAAAACTGAAAGTTGATGTGTATATGCATTAATCTGAAATAAAGTTGATGCGTGTATGAATTATTCTGAGATAAAGTTGATGTGTATATGCATTAATCTGAAATAAAGTTGATGTGTATCTGCATTAATCTGACATAAAGTTGATGTGTACATGTATTAATCTGAAAGACAGTGGATCTGAATATATGACATAAGGAATTGTGATGATGACATGATGAACAGTGATGATGACATAATGAATGTTGATGATAATATGAAAAGAAAGTTGATGTGTATATGCGTTAATCAGAAATAAAGTTGATGTGTATATGCATTAATCTAAAAGAAAGTTGATGTGTATATGCATTACTCTGAAAAAAGTTGATGTGTATATGCATTAATCTGAAATAAAGTTGATGCGTGTATGAATTATTCTGAGATAAAGTTTATGTGTAAATGCATTAATCAAAAAAAAAGTTGATGTGTATATGCATTAATCTAAAAGAAAGTTGATGTGTAAATGCATTAATCTAAAAGAAAGTTGATGTGTATATGCATTTCTCTGAAAAAAGTTGATGTGTATATGCATTTATGAAAAAAAGTTGATGTGTATATGTGGTAATCAGTAGACCTCGTGGCGCAACGGTAGCGCGTCTGACTCCAGATCAGAAGGTTGCGTGTTCAAATCACGTCGGGATCAAATGTTTACAGTTGGCATTGACTCAAAAGAAAGTTGACGTATATCTGCATTTTTCTGATATGATGTTGAAGTTCATATGCATTATTCAAAAAGAAAGTTGATGTGTGCATGCATTTATGAAAAAATGTTGATGTGTATATGGATTAATCTAAAAGACACTGGATCTGTATATATGACATGTTGAATTGTGAAGATGACATGATGAACAGTGATTATGACATAATGAATGTTGATGATATAATGACAAGAAAGTTTATGTGTATATGCATTAATCTACAAGAAAGTTGATGTGTATATGCATTATTTACAAGGAAAGTAGATGTGTATGTGCAC
>NW_023269136.1:0-2809 GCF_013103735.1 Etheostoma cragini
TGCTCAATTGGTACCAAGGGGCCCAAAGAGTGCCAAGAAAATATTCCCCACACCATGACACCACCACCACCAGCCTGATTGATTCCTCGTCTCAGTTGTCCTTGCAGGCTGTCGTATTTTTCACCATGCTGAGTCTCATAATGGCGCCGAATATTATATTCCTTAAAAACCGACAGGTGTTGCATACACACCAAGCACACAGGTTTCCCATTCACCTCTGTGAATAAATAGGAATCTGTCCATTTTTCTTGGAAAACTCTACACTCAATATCCACTTTTCTCTTTTTTGACAAAGACATTTTGGCTAATGAGGGTGTAAAGGCGAGTACAAAGGTAAGTAGATGTATCGTAGTAGTCACCGAACATTAGCTGTGTCTATCTCAGCAGTTTTGTAGTTTTCTTCTTCTTTCAGCTGCTCTATGTCTAAAAAAAGTGCGCCCCCTAGCGGAAAGTGTCGGAATAGCAGTTTATTAAAAAAATTCTTGTTCATGTCTCATTGCAATTTTTCACTTTCAGATTAATTCTGCGGGCCAGATTAAACCCCTTGGCGGGCCGGTTCAGGCCCGCGTGCCGTACGTTTGACACCCCTGATCTAAAGGTTCCATGGTGTAATGGTTAGCACTCTGTGCTCTGAATCCAGTGGTCTGAGTTCAAATCTCAATGGAACCTGGTTTTAAGCCACAGCACAGGTGAAAGAAATCAACCTTTTAACTTTTCACATCTGGTTTAAAGTGAGCTTACAGGTTTAATGTCCTTGGCCCTTTAGACTGTAAACAGTATGTTGGTGGGGGCATGTTGAGGAGTCTCCTGGTTGTTAATGTAAGTTGACGGATCTCCAAATTTGACAGTATTGACTGGAAGTGATAGGCTTTGAGTTACATGGGGGATACATACTTTGCATTCAGTCTCGTAACCACCATAAAAATTAGGAATCACAGAATTTTTGTTGCTGCAGTCAAAATACAGTGCACATCCTGAATGGGCCAGTATAGTGCATCTGAATTGCTTGTTGAATGGTCTATTAGCTTTGGAACCCCCCTTTCCCCACAGCTTTCAATTGTCAGATATGGGTGGGGTAGTGGGCACTGTGTCCAACCCTTTCTGTGTAAAAAAAACAACTAAAGAACGTTTCGACCATAAAGACAGTTATCAGTTTATTTCCTATCTGGCAGGTATATTTGTTGAGTCATTTGGACATGTTGAAGATAATAGCACAATGTTGACCCAATTGTCAGTCTATTTCCCATCTGGCTGGGACATTTCTGGATTCAGGTGGACATTGTGGACAGAAACATTGGTGGATCTGCTAACGATTGTAGCAGGTAGTGTGTCCGAGTGGTCTAAGGCGCTTGATTAAGGCTCCAGTCTCTCTTGAGGCGTGGGTACAAATCCCACCACTGCCATTTGCATATATTACAGCTGGAAGCCAACCAATGTGATGTTTTACAGCTGTTTCAACAGCTGGGCTGAACTTGGTGAAGTAACTAGAATCATCCATCAATCACATGCTGAGATTGTTCCTTGTTAACCTGAGGTTCAACAATTGGTGAAACCTTCCTTTCCAGCACTTTGGAGTAGACAAATCAACAAATAATTGTGATAATCTGCATATTGATCAAAATCCTCATGATTATCACTTTGGCGAATATTGTGCCGCCCAAAGAGATCTAATGTTTTTATCAAACCAGGTTGGGCAAGTAACCTTTCTGCTGACTTCTTGTAAAATAAAGCAAGTAACATCACTCAAAGAAAGCTACTGCGATGGCTGGGACTCAAACCCAGGTCAACTGCTTGGAAGGCAGCTATGCTCACCACTATACCACCATTGCTGGGCAATAAAACGTTAACTTCCAATCTTGTAATACATCAGGGCATTGAGACTGAAGATACAGCCCCTGATGATTCAGAAATTCCCTCCAGGGGGTCCTGTGTTATCACATTCACAAGAATGGGAAGTGCGTTCATATACCAGATGTGGAAAGTTGAAAGGCTGATTTCCCCCCCCCTATTCTGTGGCTTAAAACAAGGTTCAACTAAGATTTGAACTCAGATTTCTGGATTCAAAGTCCAGAGTGCTAACCATTACACAATGGAACCTTTAAAAGTGTTGCTAGTGTTTGCTTTGCAGTTTCTTTCATGAGATCCACATTACAGGATGGATACCCAACCCGGTCGGGTTCGAACAGATTTTTTAGAAAGGATGCTCGGGTTCGGGTCGTGTTCGGTCACATCAGCGCGATAAGGCATTGAACATTTTTTTGTTACCGCATCTCTTATTGGGGCGGCTTATCAATACAGGTTAAGCAAGGTATTTATTTTACTCAGATTTACTGACTTAATCCCCCACATATGATGTTAATAAAAGCGGGCTTTCCACACAAACAAACGTAGGCCTACATGTGTCATTAGTATGAGAAACAAATGCGATTTTAACTGTGTCGGTCAAGGGTCGGGCTCGGACATAAACATCTTAATGCCTCGGGTCAGGTTCGGTTACTGCTCTGTCGGACGCGGGCCGGGCTCCGACAGAAAAATCCGGCCCGATCCGCACTCTAATCCACATGCGTGATATTGAAGGCACACAACAATCACAACAAATCTGAGAGTATTCAGGGGATGTAGCTCAGTGGTAGAGCGCATGCTTCGCATGTATGAGGCCCCGGGTTCAATCCCCGGCATCTCCAACAAGTGCTGTTTCACTGACTGTGGAAGAGCACTTATTCTGATAATGGAAAATATTGCAGCAGGAATCAAAACACAATAAAGTGGATGTTTAACTTAAAAAGTATCTACCAACTCTGCACTTAAC
>NW_023269137.1:0-1249 GCF_013103735.1 Etheostoma cragini
TATCTAAAACAGAAGAGGGCAGATATCTGCTTCCTACAGGAGACTCATTTAGATAACGAAGAGTCTACTAAATTACGAGACTGGGTTGGTAAAACATTCTTTAGTGCCTATTCATCCAGACAGCGGGGCGTTAGCATTCTGATCTGTAGGAATCTCAATATTATTATACACAAACAACTCACGGACAGGGAAGGCAGGTGGGCGGCGATAGATGTAGACCTTTGTGGTATTAGGTGCTCCCTTGTTAATATTTATGCCCCTAAAATAGATTGCCCAGTTTTTTTCACTGACATTTGTAACATTGTGACAAAAATGGGGAATTCATATGTAATAATTGGGGGGGATTTTAATCAGGTAAGAAACCCAGCATTGGACAAGTCAAATATCACGAATACAAAACAGGTTCAGAAATCCCAATTAGCAATTGATATGTTGGAGGAGGAACTGGGCTTAGTCGACATCTGGAGGCTATTACACCCCCAAGATAGGGAGTATACTTTTTACTCTAACCCACATGCCACATACTCAAGGATAGATTATTTTTTAATATCGAAACAATTAGTGGGCATGACCGTGAATGCATCAATTGGTAATATTGTGTTGTCTGATCACGCACCGGTAGAAGCTGTGTTAAGTTTTAGGCCTATATCTGAAACCCCTAGAACCCGATGGAGGCTCAATACCTCTCTACTCCAAAATGAGAAGTCCCGTGACTTTATTAAAAAGGAAATTCTAGAATATTGGGAATTTAATGAAGGGTCAACTTCTAACCATAGGGTAGAGTGGGATGCATTTAAAGCCCGTTTGAGGGGTCGTCTGATACAACACTGATCTTATTTGAAAAAACAAGCTATTAGACGTGTAGATGAATTAGAGGGAAAAATTAAAGGTCTGGAAAGAGTGAATGCATCCCAGCCAAATGCTGTGGTATTTTTGCAGTTAAACAAACTTAAGTTTGAACTGGACACTATACTACAGAAGAAGGCAGAATTTGCACTGTTTCGATGCAGACAGAAGTACTATGAGCAGGGGGAGGCAGCGGGGAGATTCTTGGCCCATAGGGTAAAACAACAGTATGATCGTACATTAATAACTGCAGTAGATAATGAGAATGGGGTCTTAGTATCAGACAAGGTGGAGATTAATGAAGTGTTTACAGCATTTTACCAAAAGTTACACTTACCGACTCTGTCTGAGGAAACACAAAGGGTGATTGGGGGAGATATCTCATTGGAGGAGGTCCAACGAG
>NW_023269138.1:0-7617 GCF_013103735.1 Etheostoma cragini
GGAGGGACGTCCAGCTGGGAGGAGGCCTCAGGGAAGACCCAGGACTAGGTGGAGGGACGTCCAGCTGGGAGGAGGCCTGGAGGAAGACCCAGGACTAGGTGGATAATGATAACATGAGGCAGAAATGGTGCAATGAGCCTTTAATTTACAACATGCAACAAATCACAAGGTTTAAAAAATGTAGAAAAACAACAAAGTCGTGTGAGCTCGTTGTGATGTGGCGTGATAATAACACTGGGGACGCTTTCCTTCACCTCACCAAACCAACCGTAACACACAGCCGCCATTTTAAACAGGGATCCAGTACCCGTCCTTCCAGAAAAATCCATTGTGATTGGTGGAAAAACCCTTAATTATGGGTCACGGTTTCTTTAAAAATGCAATGGGGTATGCAAGATAATTATGTAGAAACTGGAGGAGGAGGAGGGAGGAGGAAGAGGAGAGAGATGAGGAAGAGAAAAAGGAGGAGGGAGATGAGGAAGGGGCAGAAGATGAGGAGAGGAGGAGGAAGAGGAGAAAGAGAGATGAGTGACGTGGTGTGACGTTACGCAACATTTTACATCTTTCTGCTGAGATATCTGGGACTTTTATGATGAAATCGTGCAAGCGCCGCATTTATTTTGAGCGGAAATCGACAATTTATGCAGCAAAAGTGTGGCGTATTTGCCCCCCCCCCCCCGCGTAAATATGCAGACTTTGGCAGATGATGACGACACATGACCCGTTTTTTCTGGAGGGAGGGGTTATAACCGGACCAGCTTCAGTGTTTCCTATCAGCAGGTTCATCTGTCAACAACTGAACATTAAGGCACTTTGGAGAGGAACCTAATGGGGGGGGGGGGGGGGGGGGGGGGGGGGGGGGGGGGGGGGGGTGTCAGTCAACTGGGCTCGTCATAGCAGCACTGATCCAGACCAGCACCCCCGCCCCCCAATACCACACACTGGATTGTTTTCTAAGTTAGCGCCCCTAGTGGCAGGAAAGACGTCCTCATGTCTAAGACCCCCCCAGTAACGGTCCTGGATCAGTACTCATTAACCCTCCTGTTGTGTTCAAAAACTTTCTATATCTGTTGAAACGTTGAAAATAGTGACAAATTTTGGAAAAAAATTGGCAAAAATGAAGGAAATGCTGAAAAAAAAGGAGAAAAAAAGGAGAAAAAAAAATGGCAAAAATGACTAAAATAAAATTTAAAAAAGTTTCAAAGTGACAAAGAAATCAACAAAAACATAATTTTTTATACGCTGAAAAAGTGACAAAAAACGTGAAAAACATCAGAAAAAGTGACAAAACTATTGTTAAAAATTTCACAAAAAAATACTTTAAAACATTGTCAAAGTGACAAAAAATTCAACACAAATATTCTTTTTTGTACTTTAAAAAAATGTAAAAAAAAAACGAAAAATGTGACAGAAAAACATGAAAAACAATAGAAAAAGCAACAAAAAAAGTATTAACAAGTATTATTAGAAAACGTCAAAGTGACAAAAAAAAAATCAACGAAAATATTCTTTTTCAAACGCTGAAAAGTAACTAAAAAATCGGAAAAATTACAAAAAAAACATGAAAAATATTAGAAAAATTAACAGAAAATGTTGTAAAAAAATTGACTAAAACATCATAAAAAAACGTCAAAGCGAGAAAAAATTTGAATCAAATTGACAAAAACGACAAAACAAATGTACAAAAATAACAAAAACCCAGAAAAAAACAAAATTGCAGGTCGCCGGAAAGACAACACGAGGGTTAAATGCCGTGTACGTGGACCAGTGGACATTAGGCCACCGTGCAACCATGACAACAGATCATTCAGCATCCAAAAATACATACAAGCCAAAATGAATACTAATAATAATAATTATTAAAAGGATCCCAACAGAGACAGACCTTAAAAACCTGTTTAAGATATTTCTGTTTGACCAGAAACAGCTCTGAAGTCGCTAGTGCTAAACCCACCAGACTCCATTTAAAAAAAACACTACTTTTAGTTTTACATATTTTCACATCTAAATCGGCAAACTATGTGTTTATTTCAACCAAAACTAGATCAGTCTCTAGAGAACTAGAGTTGTGATGGTTGGAAATGTGGAAAGAAGTCCCAAAACAGCTTATTATAGCTTCATTTAGTTTCTGTCAACTTGGAATGAAGTGTCTTTAACGATGCTTAAATAGCTGTTTATTTACATGGAGTCTGGTGGGTTTAGGCGATGTCCCTGCGTCTTCACCACCCTGCCTACTCCTACCTACAGCACCTTGAATTTGTTCTTCTGCTTCTTCATTACATCACATTGGATCATTTTACATGGTTTTGGCTGTTTAAGTGGTTTTATCAGTGCATCTAAAGTAAGATATATAAATAAAGCTTCCATGTCAAACTGGTCCAGACTGGAAATAAAAATAATAATAACGACAGTGCAGTGGAACAGCAAATGTGAAGTTAAAAACAAAAACACTATTTCAAAAGTAAAATGTAGTTTGTAGAAAACAGCTTTTGAGTTTGTGTTCTAGACGTTGAAAAAGCCTCCACACGGCCAACAATTTGGAGCTTTAATTTCAACCTGGACCCTATTTTCCTTAGAAACAAGCTGTAATGTTACCCTACAGGACAGATGTTACCCTACAGGACAGATGTTCATCATCAGGGAGAAACAAGCTGTAATGTTACCCTACAGGACAGATGTTCATCATCAGGGAGAAACAAGCTGTAATGTTACCCTACAGGACAGATGTTCATCATCAGGTAGAAACAAGCTGTAATGTTACACTACAGGACAGATGTTCATCATCAGGGAGAAACAAGCTGTAATGTGACCCTACAGGACAGATGTTCATCATCAGGTAGAAACAAGCTGTAATGTGACCCTACAGGACAGATGTTCATCATCATGGAGAAACAAGCTGTAATGTGACCCTACAGGACAGATGTTCATCATCAGGGAGAAACAAGCTGTAATGTTACCCTACAGGACAGATGTTCATCATCAGGTAGAAACAAGCTGTAATGTTACACTACAGGACAGATGTTCATCATCAGGGAGAAACAAGCTGTAATGTGACCCTACAGGACAGATGTTCATCATCAGGTAGAAACAAGCTGTAATGTTACCCTACAGGACAGATGTTCATCATCAGGGAGAAACAAGCTGTAATGTTACCCTACAGGACAGATGTTCATCATCAGGTAGAAACAAGCTGTAATGTTACCCTACAGGACAGATGTTCATCATCAGGTAGAAACAAGCTGTAATGTTACCCTACAGGACAGATGTTACCCTACAGGACAGATGTTCATTATCAGGGAGAAACAAGCTGTAATGTTACCCTACAGGACAGATGTTACCCTACAGGACAGATGTTACCCTACAGGACAGATGTTCAACAGGCTCAGATTATCATTCTAAGGGTCTGACAACATTATGGGATGGATCCCTACAGAGCTAGGTCTTAAAAACTAGTTTTAGATCTTTCTGTTTAATCTAAACCCACCAGACTCCATTTAAAAAAACAGTACTTTTAGCGTGTATAGAGCCAACATTTTTTCACATGTAAATCCATAAAATGTATGTTTATTTCAACCAAAACTAGATCACTCTCTAGTGAACTAGAGTTATAATTGTTGGACATGTGAAAAGACGTCCCAAAACCGCTTTTCATGGTTTTATTTTGTTTCTGTCGACGTTGAATGAAGCGTATTTAACAATGCTTAAATAGCTGTTTATTTACATGGAGTCTGGTGGGTTTAGGCGATGTTCCTGCGTCTTCCCCATCCTGCCTACTCCTACCTACAGCACCTTGAATTTGTTCTTCTGCTTCTTCATTACATCACATTGGATCATTTTGAGTGGTTTCGGCTGTTTAAGTGTTTTTAACAGTGCATCTAAAGTCGCAAATTCAGCAGATTTTCTTAGACTTTAATAGAAAGTTCGACCTCCTTGGAAATCCTTTCATAATGTCGTCAGACACTTACAGTAATAATCTGAGTCTGTCAGCAGCTGAAACAGAAGTTTTGGGAAGGTAAATACAAGCTGCACAATCCCCCCATTAACTTCTACTGTAGCTTGTTTCGCTAAATACTGGACCGATATCAAAGACTGGCGTTCCCATCAGTCCCCTCGACCCACTGGGAAATAAGGTCCAGGTGGAAAAAAAACAAGAGTGACCCTTTAATTTGAGGACAGGCCAACGTTATCGTTGTAAAATGCGACACCGTTACAAATGCAGCACCGTAAACAACATCAACTCCACGATGTAGTCGCATGTAGCTGTGCTTAACATTTGTATTTTAATACATCGTGACGCTTCAATTCACCGGACATTCAACGCAACACGCTTCAAAACGCATGTTGCGTGTTGTTGACATGCAGAGAAAGTCCCTTTTCAACTCATTCATGGTGTCAAATATTCACAGAAGTTATGAAATTTCAGGCCTTTTCACACGGGGAGCGATGTAATTCAAGGGGGGGGGGGGTGTCACTCCCCATGTGAAATGCCCTTTACATTGAGAGTAGGTCTAGACCACACTCTGTAATTGACAGAAACCCCTAAACGTCCCCCCCCAAAGCTACGGTGTGTTGGGGGGCTTTAACGGACGCTCCACAAATAAGACAATCATGTTTTTTAAGGTCTTTGTAATTTCTCCATAATCATCATTCCTTCATAAATCCTTCAGTCTGCACCGGAGCCCGACCGGTACAGCGGCGGGACGATATTATCGGCCGATATTTGGCATTTTCCGAACTATCGTATCCCCATTTATAATAGCCGATAAGCTAATATTTAAAATTTTTATTTTTTTAGATGTTTTGGTTGTTTGTTGTTTTTTTGGCATCTGATCAACAGTAAGGCAGAAATCTGACGGTCTCACATCATCATCAAGGGTTCTGGTAACAGGAAGTGGCACAGGAAGTGTCCTCTTTCACACCAATGACCCGGGTCAGACCAGGGTCGACCAGACCAGGGTTCAACCAAACGAGGGTTCAACCAGACTAGGGTCAAACAGACCAGGGTTCAACCAGACCAGAGTTGATCAGACCAGGGTCAAACAGACCAGGGTTCAACCAGACCAGGGTTCAACCAGACTAGGGTCAATGAGACAAGGGTCAACCAGACCAGGGTCAACCAGACCAGGGTTAACCATACCAGACTTGAACAGACCAGGGTCAACCAGACCAGGGTCAACCAGACCAGGGTCAATCAGACCAGAGTTGACCAGACCAGGGTCAACCAGACCAGGGTCAACCAGACCAGGGTTCAACCAGACCAGGGTCAACCAGACCAGGGTCAACTAAAACACGTTCAACATGTTGTGTTATCGCTGTCGTGATGTCATGATGATGTCACGATGATGTCATGCTGTATCGTTACACCCTTGGTTCAGCCCTGGTTCGACCCTCGGTGTGAAAGAGGTCCAGATCTCAGATCTCACTCTCCGCCTTCCAGCCCCCCGGATTGAAATATGATTTTTAATTTTCCAAAATCTCTCAAAGAGCAGAACCGCTCCAGAGGGAAAACTACGTCAACGGACCTTTTTCCCAGCAGACATCTTGATACGTCATCGTAGGAAAAGCCCAGCTGACGCTGACCCCCTTAACGATGGCTCAGTTCCATTAAGTACCCCAGTGGGCTGATTCAATGAGTCAGCATGCTCAACACCAGGGTCTCCCCTAAATGGAATGCAGCCATTAGTAATGGCGTTGAATACACCTGTTCTTCTCCTTCTATGACACGTCAACATGTCTGCCGTGAATAAGGTCAATCGACTGGCTCCGTAGAGACATAACCTGTCTCTTCAGATCCACTTGGACATGCTCCCTGTTTCTCTAAAAACTGATGTGCTTTCTGAAAAATCTGATTTGAAGTCAACATTTTACAGATTTTTTGTTTTTTTAAAGCACCGAGGACAGTCGTGCACGTCCCGTATGTGAGAAGAACTGGACAGCACAGTAGTTCATGCTCTGAGTCCTTTTGAAATGTCCACAGCGGAGACGTCGTGTCCCACTATGGGCAGTTAACATGATGCTTCCAGGTAGGTACTGCCCACCAAAAGAAATGACCATCTACTATTTTTAACCATTAAAGGTGCACTATGACTTCCTGTATGGTTTCATTTTTGTCTCAAATCGTAGGTGTGTGTGTGTGTGTGTGTGTGTGTGTGTGTGTGTGTGGGGGGGATGCATGATTTCACCCTCCACCCCATCAAATTGTAAGCATCTCTCCTTGATCCGCTAGCTGCCCCCCCCCCCCTGTGCAAAAGCCCGGTCCCGGGCGACAACACAGGCCGTAAACGTCAACCAAAAACTAAAGGCACAGGCTGTGCACCAAATACAACAAAACACTCCAGCCAATCACCAACAAGATGGTTGGGGGAGGGGAGGGGGGGGGGGGGGGGGGGGGGGGGGGGTTAGTGACGTTAGTAAAGGCCTATTCATGGATCGCTGTAGAATCGATGGCATACCCCCCCGACCCGGCTTGGTCTGTTTTGTTAGGAATTTAATTGGAACGTTAACAGAATTGCCGTCATGCAGGAACTCGTTGTGCACCTTTAACATCTCAAATCACTGGCGCCCCGGTGCCGCCATTTTCCTTTTGCATTGATAGCATGCTAAAGTTTTACTTTTGTTTCAATTGACAAAATCTTTTGGCATGCTACCGTTGTTGTCTTTTAGCACACATTAGCCCCTGAGTATTGTTTGATTTAGCATGCTAACAAAGTCATTAGCATGCAGTCATATTGTCTGGAAAATTGTTGCTCTGTCATGTTTTGCTAGCACACCACAATAATGATTGAATCTTTTAGTGTGCTAGCCAAAATTAGCATATCAAGCTAACAGGGCTAAACTGTGCATTGTTTTATTGTTGGGCATTTTAAAAAAGTATTTAAAAAGAGTTTAATGCATCCGTGGTCCAGACTGTGTTTTACTGAGCTCGTAGAATAAAAAAAGTTGGAATGAATGAGACATCGAGCAAATCAAGCTAATTGCTGTAAACCACAGAGGAAGTGCAAAGAAAGCGTCAACCCGCAACTTAAGCGGGAAGATTTTTGGCGGGAACTCGTCAGGGATTGCTTTATGGCACACAACAGGAAGACGGCGCTGTTCCTCAAAGCCCAGTTCAGTTCAGACCAAAGATCTCGAGACCAGTTGAAACTTGCAGATAACGAAGTATCATCGGCATAGAAAAGAATTCCTGGATCTAATGATTGTAGTTAGACTTCTCTAGCCCTCTTGTTGTCCCCATGTTGTCCCCATGTTGTCCCCATGTTGTCCCCATGTTGCCTTCATGTTGTACTCATGTTGTCCCCATGTTGTCCCCATGTTGTCCCCATGTTGTCCCCATGTTGCCTTCATGTTGTCCTCATGTTGTCCTCATGTTGTCCCCATGTTGCCTTCATGTTGTCCTAATGTTGTCCTCATGTTGTCCCCATGTTGCCTTCATGTTGTACTCATGTTGCCCCCATGTTGTCCCCATGTTGTCCCCATGTTGCCTTCATGTTGTCCCCATGTTGCCTTCATGTTGCCTTCATGTTGCCCTCATGTTGCCCTTATGTTGTCCCCATGTTGTCTTCATGTTGCCCCCATGTTGCCCCCATGTTGCCCCCATGTTGCCCCCATTCAGTCCTC
>NW_023269139.1:0-3606 GCF_013103735.1 Etheostoma cragini
CGCACACACACACATACACACACACAAACACACAAACACACACACACACACACACGCACACACACACACACACACACAGATACACACCCACACACACACACACAATATTCATGACAAGGTCCTTGTTTCCAAACGGAGACAAAATGTAAAGATATAAAAAATATTACCCTAAAAAATTTGAAAAATATTAAAAATAAAATACAAAACACAAAAACTATAAAAATTAAAATTTTAAAAACATAAAAAATAAAATACAAAACACAAAAAATCTATAAAATATGACCCCAAAAAAATTAAAAACATTAAACATAAAACCTACGTACCAACATCAACGTTTCCATAAAGACGAGAAGAGTCGACTCGAGCTGAAAAAAAAGAGACCTTTCAAAATAAAAGGATATTTCAGAATAAAAGGACATTTCAGAATAAAAGGACATTTCAGAATAAAAGGACATTTCAGAATAAAGGATATTTCAGAATAAAAGGATATTTCAGCCCTCTAGGAGGGCTCTATAGAGAAACCTTTCAGGGGGTCCAAAGAGAAACCTGTTCTCTTGAGAGAAACCTGTGTGTGTGTGTGTGTGTGTGTGTGTGTGTGTGTGTGTGTGTGTGTGTGTGTGTGTGTGTGGGTGTGTATGTGTGTGTGTGTGTGTGTGTGTGTGTGTGTGTGTGTGGGGTGGGGTGGGGGGGTTTCTCACCTCTGTTTCTCCTGCAGAAGAAGAGTCCGGTTGCCAGCAGCAGCAGCAGCAGCAGCAGCAGCAGCAGCAGCAGCAGCAGGCTGAGGCCACTCACAGTGAGCGCCGTCTTCAGAGGGTCACGGTCTGGAAACCTCCGCTCTGCGGCGCCCAGCCGGCTCTGGGCCCTGCAGGTGAACACGTCGTCCTGCCGGTACGGCACGGAGCTGACCCGCCGGTACGGGCCGGCCTCGGAGGTCTCCACCTGGTCTCCCAACGGGCTCCCGGGGGCCGGCAGCCAGGTGACGGCCGGCAGCGGGTGGCCCTCCGCCTCACACCGCAGCCTCTGGGGGGCGCTGTCTGGACCCGCCTCGACCACAGAGAGCCTCAGGATCTGGGGTTCAACTGAGAAGAAACATGGAGAATAACTCGGTGGAGTTAGGTTACCATGACGACACATTTGGGCGAGTGTAGCTAAAAACATAAAATGGCAAATCCGTGGGAACCGTATCACTCCGCTCATCACAAGATTATAAACTGAGTAGTTAGCATGTTAGGATCTGTTAACATGTGTTAATATGTGTTAACGTGTGCTATCATATGTTAGCATGTTAGCATGTTAGGATCTGTTAACATGTGTTAACATGTGCTATCATATGTTAGCATGTTAGCATGTTAGGATCTGTTAACATGTGTTAACATGTGTTAATATGTGTTAACGTGTGCTATCATATGTTAGCATGTTAGGATGTTAGGATCTGTTAACATGTTTTAACATGTGTTAACATGTGTTAGCATGTTAGCATGTTAGGATCTGTTAACATGTTTTAACATGTGTTAACATGTGTTAATATGTGTTAACGTGTGCTGTCATATGTTAGCATGTTAGCATGTTAGGATCTGTTAACATGTTTTAACATGTGCTATCATATGTTAGCATGTTAGGATGTTTGGATGTTAGGATCTGTTAACATGTGTTAACATGTGTTAATATGTGCTATCATATGTTAGCATGTTAGGATGTTAGGATCATTTAACATGTGTTAACATGTGCTATCATATGTTAGCATGTTAGGATGTTAGGATCTGTTAACATGTGTTAACATGTGCTATCATATGCTAGCATGTTAGGATGTTAGGATCTGTTAAAATGTGTTAATATGCGTTAACATGTACTATCATATGTTAGCATGTTAGGATGTTAGGATATGTTAACATGTGTTAATATTTGTTAACATGGGCTTGCATATGTTAGCATGTTAGGATGTTAGGATCTGTTACAACATACTTTATAAGCATTTATTAGCAATTGTTAACATATGTTAGCGCATTAGTGTATGTTAGCGAGTTAGTATATGTTAGCATTTTAGCATATATTAGCACATTAGCATACGTTAGCATATATTGGAATGTTAACGTCTGTTAGCTATTTGTTAGCTTAAGAACCTTAGAATGCATAGTAACCCATCAGTGATCACTAAGACTTCACCTGTTACATAAAGCTGCGTCTCTCTTTGGAGACTTTGCCACAGACCGTCCAGCTCCACTCTGCAGAAGTACGTCCCGTTTTCCCCCAGATCCACCGCCCTGAAGAGGAGAGACACATCCCCCCGCCGAGGGTCTCCCTCCAGGGAGTACTTTAACTCAGAAGCTGAGCATCCCACGCGTCCCTCCATGGAGTTGTTTCTAACTGAGCAGCTGAAGAACGGCGGAGCGCCGGATTCTCTGGCGAGCCATTTCACCGTGACCTTCCCCGAGTAGTGCTCCTGGCTAGGATGAGTGAAGGAGCAACGGAGGACGGCGTCCTCTCCTCTGGGGACAAAGACCACCGGAGACACCGACATGGTCCAAGAGAAGGACCAGGACCCTGAAGAGGACAGTCAAGTCTGGACGAGTTGGTTTGTTGTGGGGCCGTCGCTACAGCTTCAGTTTTAATGTGTGTTAAAATATGTTTTAGCATATGTTAGCATGTTAGGGTGTTAAGCTCTGTTAACATGTGTTAGCATGTTAGGATTTGTTAATATGTGTTAGCATGTGTTAGCATGTAAGGATCTGTTAATATGTGCAAGCATGTGTTAGCATGTAAGGATCTGTAAATATGTGTTAGCATGTGTTAGCATGTTAGGGTGTTAAGCTCTGTTAACATGTGTTAGCATGTTAGGATTTGTTAATATGTGTATGTTAGGATTTGTTAATATGTGTTAGCATGTGTTAGCATGTAAGGATCTGTTAATATGTGCAAGCATGTGTTAGCATGTAAGGATCTGTAAATATGTGTGTTAGCATGTGTTAGCATGTTAGGATCTATTAATATGTGTTAGCATGTGTTAAAATGTAAGGATCTGTTAATATGTGTTAGCATATGTAAGCATGTTAAGATGTTAGGATCTGTTAATATGTCTTAGTATGGCTTAGCATATGTTAGCATGTTAGGATCTGTTAATATTTGTTAACACATGTTGGCATTTGTTAGGATGGTAGGATCTGTTAACATGTCTTAGCATGTGCTAGCCTATATTAGCATGTAAGAATGTTAGAATCTGTTAACATGTGTTAGCATGTGCTAGCTTATATTAGCATGTAAGGATGTTAGGATCTGTTAACATGTTAAGAGACGCTACAGCTTTAAGAAAGACGCTCCGGTCCCACCTGAACAAAGAAGAAGTCCTCTTACCTTTGACGACCAGGGACAGAATTAGACAGAAACCCTGACCCTGATGCCGCATTCTCAGGCTGGTCAGCCTCAAATAATAAGAGAAAAAACTGAACCCTCAAACGGATAACCACAAACAGGAAGTCTTTTGAAATGTCTAATGAAACTAAAGACTTCTTGTCAGTCCGAAAGAAGTGTTCATGGTCCCCTAATACTGTATCTGAAGTCTTTTTATATAGACCTTAGTGGTCCCTAATACTGTATCTGAAGTCTCTTTAT
>NW_023269140.1:0-375 GCF_013103735.1 Etheostoma cragini
CTCTGAGATATAGAGACACTTAGTGACTCAAAGTCTTCTACTTCATGTGTTTAGTTCAAGTGTTTAGATGTGAAGCATATAGAGTTCAGGAACAAAAGAAATATGTAGACAGGAGGTGAGATAAGGAGTAAATTGGAATTTGAAAGTGCATTGGAACTCTGTAAGAGTAAAGATTCACATGTTATAGATGTTGATAATATCAGCAAGTTTACTTCTAACTAAAGGCTTGTACTGAAAGTTTGTTTTGTAGGATTGATAGTAACAGCAACTGTTGAGGGCAGAATAACCCCTACGTTGCTGCGGACTGAGGGCAGTCTACTCCAACGTCCTAGTGTTCAGAGATGCTATTTTCTAAATGTTGAGTATTTCTGTAAA
>NW_023269140.1:385-505 GCF_013103735.1 Etheostoma cragini
AAGGTTAAGCAAGCGGTTTCGCTGCTGGGAGGGGGAGATGTAGTGATATGTCACAGTTAGGCTTCCGTAGCAGAGGTACATTGTGGAGCATGCGCGAGTCATCCAGCGGTTGTACAGTTA
>NW_023269140.1:515-724 GCF_013103735.1 Etheostoma cragini
AATAAAGCTGAGTCCTACAAGGTGCACTACGAGTCAGAGTGGAATTCTTCATAAAAGATAGCCGTCTATGACAGTCAGCATCAGGAAGGGGACTCCAGTCTCCCTCCTCTTTGCTGGCAGTGTCAGGAGCCACCGCAGGAAGTCAGCAACAGCGACGCTCCATGCTCTCCGTCAGCGTCTGGTCAGATGTTTGTTGGCCCCCTGCTGGG
>NW_023269140.1:734-1006 GCF_013103735.1 Etheostoma cragini
CATGCTGTGTGGGGTGTCCTTTACTGCAGGGCTGGTAGGCCCAGTCAACAGAACCCAGAATGAACTTGTTCCACCTGGATCTGGGTTTCTTAAACAGCTGAAGCCATCAGGGCGGACCAGTCTCTGCTTTCACCTGTGAATAAATGGTTTTGACAGACTTTCTGCGTTTCAAAAGTCATATTAGTGTTTTGTTTTGGGAGGAAATAACTGTGATATGAGTTAGTCTTTGATCTGTCCATTAATTTCTCATGGAGGGAGAAATGTTTTCCTTG
>NW_023269140.1:1042-1294 GCF_013103735.1 Etheostoma cragini
TTTCCATAGTCCTTAAGACAATGGACAAAAACTTCAGTCCAAAACACTAAAAATATAAAATTACCCGTCCAAAAATCATCAGTCCACTGAAAATGTACAAATCACAAATCACAAATACAAATGTTCAAAGATTAAAAACCACCGTAATTTTCCACTAAATCTTCAAACAAATTGCAATTTTTGGAGCAAATTAATGTCATTATTAATCTTGTATCACGTTTTGTGCCACAACACTCTCAGAAGAAGATTGTT
>NW_023269140.1:1304-1425 GCF_013103735.1 Etheostoma cragini
GTGTGGCCAGCACAAAATGTTAAGCAAATCTTTAATTTTTCCTTTTTAAAAAAAAACTATTTTACAAACTAGGGAGAAAAAATAAACATCAAACCAAAGAAAAACAACAGTAGAAAAGCTA
>NW_023269140.1:1435-1879 GCF_013103735.1 Etheostoma cragini
AAAACGTGCGTTCCCACCCCTACAGAAAATCAAAAGTTTGACTGAAAGAAAAGAAATAAACCCAAACAATGCCACAAATCATGGGAAACAAAGTTCAGAATGATGAACCCTCTTATTTATCATTTCAAGTCAAAAAAAAATCCAATTGATTCAAAATTCCCAATATGCATCTGCTAATGTATCCATATAAAACCCCAATAAGCTATAATTCCTCTTTGGAAACCTCTTCTAAGTTGCCCTCTTCAGATACACATGAAAATATATGATTTTCTTGCCTAAATTTTTACCCCCTAAAAGGTGCGGCAGTTTCCACATACTTTAGCCTTCTGGGATGACCCTGAGGTCATTGGGAAGTTAACACTCTCAATTCGTTGTTTCTAGTGGCATTGTGACACTAGGCCTTACTGACACAGAGCTACAGAGGTTAGAACACAGAATTTCTAT
>NW_023269140.1:1889-2136 GCF_013103735.1 Etheostoma cragini
GTCCAAGTAAATCATCTGAAAAATTAATAAAAAGCACTACTGTAAGCATATTACAGGTGCTATATACTAAAATATTACTCTAGCCACATGTCTCAACTTACAACAGAAAAAATCCAGAAACAAAATGACTTATAAAATGGATTTTATATGAATGTATTTCTACAGATATGTCTGTGCATTTGTCTTATTTCTTACTTCTAAAATAGCCAAAAAAGTGCTAAATACAAAACTTCTGAAATACAAAAAC
>NW_023269140.1:2146-2573 GCF_013103735.1 Etheostoma cragini
CACTCACAGATATGTCTGAAAGAAGTACATACATAGATTTATAGGAATAAGTAATCATAATTTGATGAAATTGTGAAATGTCATAAGAAGGCCTTATTTTTGCTTTGAAACAGCTGGAAGGGATCACAGGGATATTTGTTTCTGGCCATGTTTGATATCAATCAACTCGTCTTCTTATTGGCTACACAGGGATGCCAGTTTTATGACCTCTCACTTTAACTGGTGGGATATGCTGTCAGTTTTTCCCACGTGGGCCCAATGGGGATTGTAAAATTCATTGGCTTAACTTGGGAGTATCTTGAGAAATACTGAAGCTATTGGCTAGGAACAAAGTTCAGTGGAATCTGCAGACGCCACATAGTCTGGCGGTGTACGGAGTGAGGTTCTAGCGTGCAGAGGGAAAAAGATACACACGATCAAAACCGAG
>NW_023269140.1:2583-3096 GCF_013103735.1 Etheostoma cragini
CTATCTAGATTTCTCTACGTCGAAACTTGGCCAGAAACTACAAGATTGTAAGGGGACCAGATAATTATGGATTACAAGGCTTGGATATTCTAATACCGTGGCGTGTTTGCGATGTAGAACGTTTTTGACGTTCTTTCACCACTGTGATTAAAGACATGTGGAGACAGGTAGGAAAACACACTTGATTTAGACTCAAATCTTTCTGTCTTTCTTTACTTCAGAACATGATTATAACCGTTGTGAGTCACCTTATTGCTTTGTGTGTGGGCTCGATGGAATCCTGAGACTTTAAGCTTTTAAATGGTGTATGGTAACACTTGAGCGTGTTTATGATGGTTTAATGCTTACAAATTATGAAGGAAGTCAGCACTTCCGAAAAAGGGCGAGTATATGTCCCGCTGCGGGAGCTATACTCCCAACATGTTAACTCTTGTAATGTATTTTGGTCCTAAACCGTTTAGTGATTTATAAACTAGCAAAAGTACTTTGAAATCAATTCTTTGAGGCACAGGA
>NW_023269140.1:3106-3450 GCF_013103735.1 Etheostoma cragini
AAGACTTCAGAACTGGAGTGATGTGATCCAGTCTCCTGGTCTTAGTGAGGACCCGAGCAGCAGCGTTCTGAATCAGCTGTAGGTGTCTGATTGATTTTTTAGGGAGACTTGTAAAGACCCCGTTCCAGTAGTCTAGTCTACTGAAGATGAAAGCATGGACAAGTTTTTCCAAATCCTGTTGACACATAAATCCTTTAACCCTTGATATGTTCTTAAGGTGATAATAGGCTGAATTTGTAATTATCTTAATATGGTTGTTAAAATTAAGGTCAGAGTCCATGACTACACCAAGATTTCTGGCTTTGTCTGTTGTTTTTAACATTGTTGTTTGAAGCTGAGCACAG
>NW_023269140.1:3601-4036 GCF_013103735.1 Etheostoma cragini
TATGTAAATTTGTGTGTCATCTGCATAACTATGGTAACTTATTTTGTTGTTTTCCATAATCTGAGCCAGTGGAAGCATATTAAGAACAAGTATAAATGCAAAGAAAGGACTGGAGCATTTATTGTAGAGAATAAGTAGACTGACACTGAAGTATTGAGACAACAGTGACTGAAAATCTAATTCAATCTACACATTGGTCTTCTTAAAGATCTAAATAGATTTTCTCACCTCAGAGTCATCTGGAGCATGTAACGATTAGCTTCTGTCCCTCTGGACCCTGAGTGACAATTACTCTGCAGTGAATGAGATGCAGTTTCCCCCCCTCAGTCTAACGAAGACTCTACTGTCAGGGATCCTTTCTAGAGTTTCTGACTTGAGGAATGTGTTTCATCTCCCTGCCCATGATGATGATGATGATGATGATGATGATGATGA
>NW_023269140.1:4046-4450 GCF_013103735.1 Etheostoma cragini
GATGATGATGATGATGATGATGATGATGATGATGGGTTGTGATATTCCTTTCTGAACATGAAGCTGACAGAGAGTAATGATTCACTTCATATGTTCTCCGTCATTGATGATCGTTCTATGCTTCTTTATGGATCATTGAGGAAGGGAATTTGATGTGAGTGGTAGTAGCGCATTTGTGGAAACCTTCCATGAGTGAAGGTAATAAAAAATGCTAAGCTTCTAATTAACTGAAAATATAGTCAGTCTTGAAGTGTGTTTAGTCTACGGTGGACAAGGTTACTTGAAATGGTTAACACCTACTTTCTTGACTTTGTAATGCCTTATGTTCAGTGTAAAAATGTAAACCGAGTTAAGCCATAATTCATTTTTATTTCTACCTTTGCTTTTCCTACTTTGACATGTCA
>NW_023269140.1:4460-4722 GCF_013103735.1 Etheostoma cragini
TTGTTTGAAAGCCCATCTCTACACATCCATGTTCCCCCTCCCACATGTGTTGACACTGACTAATCAGACTGTGTGGCCTTTACAGGATCAGTTTGATTGACATGTATTAAAGGGGTGGAACGGTACACTGAAGTCCCGGTGGACGGGATGGAGTGTTGTAACGAGGTTTGAGTACATACAGCAAATATTTGAAGCCAGGTTACTCTACGAGTGGATACGGGGCATTGAAGGTGATGTGGAAATCCGGATTGATTCAGTGATT
>NW_023269140.1:4732-5730 GCF_013103735.1 Etheostoma cragini
ATTTGTATTTGGATCTAAAGGCTGGATAAGCACTGTAGGGAGGAGACGTTGGACAGTTTTTTTTGTCTCGTTCTAGTGATTGGCATGTCTGGGTGATGGCGTTGGATATGCGTTAGCATGTTGGATACTTTCTCACCTGTACTACTGGAACTGACTGGGAAACCAAAGTTTCCCCGTGGGTCGCCACCACTCGCCATAGACGAGGCTGCTCTTCTTTAGTGCTGCTGGCTCTGACTCATATGAAGGGAAATATGGGGCAAAAGGTGAGAGCTTGCAGAACAAAAAAATTTGAACTTATATGTTTAAATTTGCACTTGTAAAAATACAATTTGCACTTGCAAAAATATTTCCACACGTGTGATCTTGGATCTCTGAGCCAACAGGACGGGGGGGAAATCAGGGTTCTATCACCAGATGAAGGACAACTCTGTCTGGCTTATTTATGTAGCAGGGAAGCTACCGTTAGCTAACTAGCCAATGACCGGGCCAACTCACAATCGGACTGAAAATGGTAAAATGATAGACATAAGGCCACTTGGGTTATCTTTGGGATGCTCTATGGTCTTCTGCAGAGGGATAAATCCCATAGTTGGGCCACTCCAGGTTATTTAAGCAACAAACGTCCCTAGGTGGACTTGAACCACCATCCTTTCAGTTAACAGCCGACTGCGCTGACCTATTGTGCCACAGAGACTGTGCCTGGCTGATGTTTTGAACATATTGAAGATATTTCCACAGTGTTTATCCACATTACAGTCTATCGCTCATTTGGTACGGACAATTTTGGACACAGATGGACATTTTGGACAGAAACATTGGTGGATCTTGAGTCCCACCCCAGGTGTTAGCCTGCATTGGACATTGGGGTACAGAGTCGGTAAGATGCCTTCACATCCCGTGCATATTTAACACTCCCTTGATTTTGGCAGGTACTTGAGGTAGTTATCCACGTAGAAACATCTTTCCACTGATGACCGGACACCATCTCCAGGCTCACA
>NW_023269140.1:5743-5921 GCF_013103735.1 Etheostoma cragini
ATCTGAGACATTCTTCTGCAAGGCATAGCTAGTGCAACACGCACTGTAAGTTGTGACAAATGGTAGCACCTGCCACTCAAAGACGTCTGGGGGATCTTCTCTCCTCTTGTCACGCCATACATGAGGAGAGATTGGTTGCCCATGTCCATCTTTGGTAGCGGCTATTTTATGTATGGGA
>NW_023269140.1:5931-6245 GCF_013103735.1 Etheostoma cragini
GTGTATTGTTGTTTTTCCCATGTGTGTAAAAATTTAAATGTATGGGTTCATTTGAGTGCTTTAACGTGTTTGTATAGAGTGTGCGTGTCCGATGTTTAATTAGTTGTGTCTATAATACACGCAGTTACACTTATATTCCATGGTCTTCTTTTTTATTTTATTAGCATGTTTATTGAGCCAAATTAGAGGCAAGTAGGGTGTGTGTGGGGTTGAGGGTATTCTGGGGTTGTGTAAATAAAGTAGGCAGGACTAGATTATAGCCGATAGATATCAGAGATCCGTCCATTACCTTAATTTTTATGCGTTGTAATTTT
>NW_023269140.1:6255-6429 GCF_013103735.1 Etheostoma cragini
AGTTAGCTTATCTGTGTTTTGCTAGCATGCTAGTTTTCTACTGCATACCATAGATGTTGCTAGCTAGTGTGTGACGCGTTTTTGGTGCTGTGCAGGATAGGATATTCATTTTATTTGCACATTGTGATAGTTGTACAGTTTCTTTCAGTAGTTTAGTTTGATTAGATCAATAAT
>NW_023269141.1:0-1829 GCF_013103735.1 Etheostoma cragini
TGCCTGTCTGTCTGTCTCTGTCTGTCTCTGTCTGTCTGTCTGCCTGTCTGCCTGCCTGCCTGCCTGTCTGTCTGTCTGCCTGCCTGCCTGTCTAACTCTCCTGTCTGTGTGCAGTGAGAACAGGTGCGTCGAGCTCAGCGAGGAGTTAGCCAATCAGAACGCAGAGTTCATCCGCCGGCTGGAGTCTGAGGGCGGAGCGCTGCGAGGCAGACAGGAGGAGGTGGAGAAAGAAGGTGAGGAATAGAAGAGAAATATTAATAATGATTAATTAATTACTATTAAGTTCCTTAACATTACACAAGCAACGCTCGAGTTAAGTTAAGAACAGATGAGTGTGTGTGTTCCTGTCTTGTTTTAATCTGTGTGTGTGTGTGTGTGTGTGTGTGTGTTCCTGTCTTGTTGTAATCTGTGTGTGTGTGTGTGTGTGTGTGTGTGTGTGTGTGTGTGTGTCAGAGCTGCTGCGAGATGTGTTGGAAAAGGAGAAACTTCTAGAAGAATGTCAGCGAGAGACGGAGGCTCTGAGAAAAGGTATCTTCATCTTCATCTTCATCACCTGTCCCGAGGCACCGAATCCAGGTGTCTGGGGTTCGGTGCCAGAACCTTAACCGTGGATACTGGTCGAGGTTCTGGTAAACCCTCCTCCGATCGCCTGTCTGTCTGTACCACTGCTTTACATTTTAGAATTTCTTCTGTTTTTGTTGTTTTTAACTGGTTTTTGAATTCTATTTTTACCTTTTTTTTTTAGTTTACTTGTTACTGTTGATTAATTTAATTAAGGCTCAAGCACATCAGTGCAAGGAACCTTTGGTTTTTGCAGGTATTATTATTATTATTATTATTATTATTATTATTATTATTATTATTATTATTATTATTATTCTGCACCATCTGTCTAATGTTTGAGGGTCTTAACATGCGGGACAACTCTCAAACACTTTCACACATCGCTGCTTGCAGCTTTAATTATTATTATTATTATTATTATTATTATTATTATATTCTCTCTCATTTTTGATTTTTTAATGTGTTGGCATGCGGGCAAATTCACAAAAACCTGCACACGTGTCCGACCTGTGAAACATGAACGGTCTCTGTAGTGATTGGTGTCGGGCGTTGCCAGGCGGCTCCATAGCGCCCCCTAACGTTTACCCTGAGTTAAAAAAAAGTGATAATTCAGTATGCACGTAAACGCAGAATATAACTCTATATTAACTCTTTCATCTGGATGCTGCGGTTGCTCTATAGCGCCCCCTAAGTGTTTATTTTTCACATTTTTGACGGCCTCAATATACTCGCAGCTTTAACTGATGATGTGTTTGTGTCAGAGCTGGAGCGTCTGAAAGAGAACCTGCAGAGGAGAGAAGAAGAAGAGAGGGAGAACCTGCAGAGGAGAGGAGAAGAAGAGAGGGAGAACCTGCAGAGGAGAGGAGAAGAAGAGAAGGAGAACCTGCAAAGGAGAGAAGAAGAAGAGAAGGAGAACCTGCAAAGGAGAGGAGAAGAAGAGAAGGAGGAGGCCAAGGTGACAGTGGTGGAGGAGCTGAAGGAGGAGATGCAGAGGCTGCAGGAGAGGAAGAGGAGGCAGGAGGAGGAGAAGAAGAGCCGGGAGTTTGAGGCTGTGAAGAAGGAGGTGGAGAGACTGAAGCAGAGAGACACACAGGTGAGACAATGAGACAAGAGACAATGAGACAAGAGACAATGAGACAAGAGACAATGAGACAAGAGACAATGAGACAAGAGACAAAAGTTTCAGAAAACTGAGCATTTTTGTGTGTGTGTATGTGTGTGTTTGTGTGTGTTTGTGTGTGTGTGTGTGTGTGTGTGTAGTTGTG
>NW_023269142.1:0-1177 GCF_013103735.1 Etheostoma cragini
GCTACTAGTGAAACCAAACTGGAGCATTGCAGAGAGAGAAAAGGAAACACGCAGGCCAATCAGAGCAGACTGGGCTTTCTAGGGAGGAGTTATTAAAGAAGCAGGTGCTCATACAGAACATCTCATTCAGAGGGTGAATACCGGTGAAGCAGCCATGGGCAGTATGAGAAACAATGTGTTTTTGAACATTAATGTATGTAAACATGTTCTAGTAGAACCACAAAATACAAGTATGACTGTAAAAAAGGCTATTTAGTAGTTTAAAAGCTGCCACAATTTTCATTTATTTATTTTTATTTAAAGCCCAAACTTTAACAGAGCTGTTTCCAAACTATGGTCTTTGGTTTACATGTGAAGCTAACATTTCGAATTATGAAACGCTGCAGAACAAAAGCTTTATTGCAGTGCTCCCTTATTGTATATCAGCAGTTTTAAAGTGAAAAGGTAAGCTCACCAACCTGAGTCTCTTTGACGTTTTCACTGCGGCCATATTGATAAAAAGTCTCTAGAGCAGCACAGATCACCTCCAGAGACAAAGCAAAAGTCTTCAACCAAGACATCAGATCATCTAGAGAGACAGACAGTTGTTTACATACAGAAGACCGGAAATTGCGTCAGAAAATGCCTATGTTAAAAAGTTCTTTGTGATGCCAGCTTAGCTGCTATATTAACTGGCATGTATAAAACGAAGTGAACTTGTTTCAATTATTATACTTTGTATACTAGACTTTGTTGCTAGATTTAGCAACTTTTCAAACCCCCATAGCGACAAATCTGGCAACTTTCTGTGGAAAATACGGCAGTATTGTCCAGCGAGCATGCAAGGTATTTCTCTCTTGTGGATGCCAAAATAGTCCCCGCTCTCTTCTGTTTTGTGATTGAGGAGCAGCCCCTCCCCTCTCTGCTCTCTCCTCATGTGCAGCAGCACTGCACATGCAGGTAGAAGTTGAGTGGGGACAGGTAGCTACGAGAGACAGTAAAACCTACTAAATGTGGTGTAAAGTCAACTAAATGTAAAGATAGGTTTATCATGGGAGTGACAGTGTGTTTGACCCATTCATCCACTGTGATCTTCTGCACATGCTCTAACATTACTAAAACCCCTTTGACACCCAGGACTCAACCAGGATTGAACCAGGGAAGACTGTGCGTTTGAATCGGTTACCCCTTGTTGATT
>NW_023269143.1:0-1753 GCF_013103735.1 Etheostoma cragini
CCCCCCCCCCCCCCCCCCCCCTGGCGTCTGGGATCTTCTTTTATGTCCACTGTGTCCTCTCTCTGTTCCAGACTCGTCTCTGGGGAGGGCGAGCCCCTGCTCCGAGGCGGGGAAACCCTGTAACCCCTGTCTGGACGCGGCCAAGGCCTGCAACCTGAACGAGACCTGCAAGCGTCTGCGATCCGCCTACAACGCCATCTGCAGCAAGGCCACGCCCCCACAGCCCTCTCTGGCCAATCAGGAGCCCTGCAGCCGCAAGAGATGCCAGAAGGTGAGCGCAGGTTTATCTTTCAATAACATGGATTGTGAACTATTTCTTATAATCTCTCCCAATGCACAACATTTTTATTTTTTCTGATTAAAACGTTTTGTTTACGTCTCGTTACGTTTTGTCGTGTTTCGTTTCCCAACGATTTGTTTAAGTTTTGTCGCATATTTCAACGTTTTTCAACGTTTCGTTTAAGTTTCCCAACATTTCGTGACATTTCGTGACATTTCGTCACGTTTTCCAAATTGTTCGCACTTTTTTTGTATTTTTGGGGCTGATTGGTTCTGTGTGCTGATTGGCTCTGTGCGTTGATTGGCTCTGTGTGCTGATTGGCTCTGTGTGCTGATTGGCTCTGTGTGCTGATTGGCTCTGTGTGCTGATTGGCTCTGTGTGCTGATTGGCTCTGTGTGTCCCAGGCGCTGCGTCAGTTCTTCGAGCGGGTCCCCTGGGAGCTGAGCTACCCGCTGCTGTTCTGCTCGTGCCCGGACCAGGCGTGCGCCGAGCGCCGCCGCCGCACCATCGTCCCGTCCTGCTCCCACCAGGAACGCCACAGACCGAGCTGCCTGGAGCTGCGGCACACCTGCCGCTCCGACGCGCTCTGCAGGTAAGATGGGCGGACTTCGGCAGCCAATCAGGTGTCAGGGTTTTCCCAGCCATTATTAGGCAGCAGCTTTAAGCCAAACGGATGTAACTGAAAGAGTTTTCTAACGGTTTCTAATCGATATAACGGCTGGAGCTGGGACTTCTTTCCTTAAGTTTTGTTTTAAGCTTTTTGAGCGTTACTTATGTGTCATCGGCTCTAGCTTTTCCAACGTTTCAGACACAGATACGGTTATTATAACGGTCCAAAATGATGTGAAAATGAGACGCAAACCTACCTCAAAGAGACGCAAACCTACTCCACAGAGACGCCAAATAACAGAGACCCAAAACAACCCCAACGGAAACACAACTGACGACAAAGAGACAGACTACATAGAAACTGCTTGGAGACACAAACTGTACGCAGGACTTACATGTTAGGAATTTAAATAAATGTACACTGTAAGAAAAATGGATAATTTACAAACAAAAACAAAACAAATGTAGATTTACAGCACAACCCCTGTACCTTTAAACTGACATTTTCAAATATGAAAACAAAATCCTTCATATTAACACAGTATGTAGCTAATGTAGCGTAGCTTAACCCTCCTGTTGTCTTCCCGTCAAAATCAACACTTCTGTTGATGCTTTTTATCGTTGTTTTTAACTTTTTCTTATGTTTTTGTCCCTTTTTTCACCACTTTTGATTTTTTTTTCATGTTTGTCACTTATTTGGCGTTTTCAACAGTAACTTATTAACTTTAGTTTTACTATTATTTTTGGAATTTTTGGTCAATAAACCTCATTTATAGGAAATTATCCCGTTTGTTTGAGTTAGAAAAGTTGAAATTTTGTCTGCGGACATTTCTAACAGTGCAACATGTTCCTGAGGAAGGACAC
>NW_023269143.1:1763-2486 GCF_013103735.1 Etheostoma cragini
CCCCCCCCACACACACACACACACACACACACACACACCTCTTTACGCTGATTATTATCAGGAGACAGGAGGAACTCATCAGTGAAATCAGCCTCTCGAGTGTTTAATTGGAGAGAAACCCGGCGTCAGAGTTGCACGTCTGATTGATAACTGCTGGCTTTAAAGGTTAGAGGGGTTGAAGTGGGGGGGTAAGTGGGTGACCCCCACCCCTCTGTCCTGATACTTGTTCCATAAACATCTTGTAAAATCCAAATGTTCTTCATAATTAATCGGCGCTGTCTCACCGTCATAGAGTCCGCGACGGAGCGCAGGAGGAGGACGTGGCCCGAGGAAATCGGGCGCCCGGGGAGCTCAGTTGGTAGAGCAGGCGCCCATATATAGAGGTGTACTCCTTGATGCAGCGAGTTCATACATAGAGGTGTACTACTTGATGCAGCGAGTTCATACATAGAGGTGTACTCCTTAATGCACCGAGTTCATATATAGAGGTGTACTACTTGATGCACGAGTTCATATATAGAGGTGTACTACTTGATGCAGCGAGTTCATATATAGAGGTGTACTCCTTAATGCACCGAGTTCATATATAGAGGTGTACTCCTTAATGCAGCGAGTTCATATATAGAGGTGTACTCCTTGATGCACCGAGTTCATATATAGAGGTGTACTCCTTAATGCAGCGAGTTCATATATAGAGGTGTACTCCTTAATGCAGCGAGTTCA
>NW_023269143.1:2554-3599 GCF_013103735.1 Etheostoma cragini
TTGATGCAGCGAGTTCATATATAGAGGTGTACTCCTTGATGCACCAAGTTCATATATAGAGGTGTACTCCTTGATGCAACAAGTTCATATATAGAGGTGTACTCCTTGATGCAGCGAGTTCATATATAGAGGTGTACTCCTTGATGCAGCGAGTTCATATATAGAGGTGTACTCCTTGATGCAGCGGGCCCAGGTTCAACTCCGGCCTGCCGCCCTTGTCATCCCCCCCTTTCTCTACCCTTTCATTTCTTCAGCTGTCCTGTCATACAACATTTGTTGTAACATACAGAAAGCTTCTCCTCACTATCTGATAGCTGCCTGTCCCCTGAACACACTGTAAAAGAAAGAAAACTGTCAAGAAAACACAAGACTTTCACCAGGAAACAGGTGTTCATGTCCTGGAGAAGTTAAGGAGAAAACACCAGACTTTCACCAGGAAACAGGTGTTCATGTCCTGGAGAAGTTAAGGAGAAAACACCAGACTTTAGACGGGAAGACAACACGAGGGTTAAAGTACAGTACAAGTACCTCAACATCTGGACTTAAAGGTACAGTACCGCAGTAAATGTACTCAGACTCAGTTACTTTGCATCGCTGAGAAAATTTGATTTTCCTGTGAGGACGGTTCTTTAGCGTCGGCCTCCATTAGCCGCGGAACGTTATAATCAGGGATCCTGCCGGTCCTCCGGGGCTCGACAGGAAGTGTCTCCCGCTGCGAGGACGTGAGCCGGCAGCAGGACGTGGCAGGTCTAGTGTGACAGGGAGAGTAATTAAACGGGGTCTCTGACACGGGGAGCGTAAGAGGAACTCCACGGGGAGCGCTAAAAGGGTTCTGGCACCGGGGCCGCTTTGCATCTGAGGTGAAAGGAGCTCGATCCCACCAGGAAGTGTTCTCTGTGTCAGATCCTAATGAGTCTGATGGCTGCACTGAGAGACGCATGGACCTCACACTCACACACACACACACACACGCGCACGCACACACTCACACACACACACACGCACGCACGCACGCACGCACATACACAAACCACACACACACACA
>NW_023269144.1:0-250 GCF_013103735.1 Etheostoma cragini
TATGTACTTGGTTTGCAGGTCTGTACCTTCTGATAGACTAAGGCTACTTCGGTTGTCTTTGGGTTGCTCTATGGTCTTGCTTAAACATTGTGTTTGATTTGCATAATACATTTAAGGTAAAAGTTAAAAGCATGTTATATTTTCTCTGCAGGTCCTGAAAGGGTCATAAACGTTCAGTCACATTCCAACTGAAAGATTACGAATAGGCACATAAACATATCATACCACTGGGACCTGGAGACCCCACCCT
>NW_023269144.1:558-749 GCF_013103735.1 Etheostoma cragini
ACAAGTTCTACTGAGCTTCTGTTGGATGAGTCAGGATGGTCGAGCGGTCCAAGGCGCTGCGTTAAGGTCCCAGTCTCCCCTGGAGGCGTGTATTCAAATCCAACTTCTGACAGCTAGTGCTTTCATCTGGAACAAATGTCTGAGACATGATATTGGGAATAAAGAACTTAGCAGTTCTTTGTATTTAAGAG
>NW_023269144.1:960-1128 GCF_013103735.1 Etheostoma cragini
TTTTCATCTTTGTTGTGATTGTTGTGTGCCTTTAATATCAAACGTGTGGATATTATGAAAGAAACTGCCTAGTAAACATTTCTACATACATAAAGTTTTCATAAGTCAGTGCCTTAGAGCGTTCAAGAGCAATACAATGGTGAGACCACTTTGGAAGGTTACAGTGAA
>NW_023269144.1:1333-1551 GCF_013103735.1 Etheostoma cragini
GTTTTTGAAACAACAAGTTCTTGGTTAGCAAACGTTATAGGATTAGTACAAGAAAGACATTTTCTGGATGAATAAAAACACATACATTCAGTTTTCTGAACATTGATGGTTAAATCAATGGTTAAGTTATCAGTTTATTTCCCATCTGGCAGGTATATTTGTGGACTCAGTTGAACATTTTGAAGATAATTGCACAATGTTGACCCAATTGTCAGTCT
>NW_023269144.1:1561-1682 GCF_013103735.1 Etheostoma cragini
TGGCAGGGACATTTCTGGATTCAGGTGGACATTGTGGACTGAAACATTTGTGATTCTTGATTGCCACCATTGGATTTAGCCTGTATTGCACATTGGGCTACAAAGTCAATAAGATGCCTTC
>NW_023269144.1:1692-1930 GCF_013103735.1 Etheostoma cragini
CAATGTATTGCCATTGTCAAGCAAGACATATCTACTGCTGTATTCACTGTATGTGGCAAGTCCTTTAAAATCTGTTCTTGATTTTCTTTTTCCCACATCCTCTGAACGCTTAGCAAATTAAATGACTTAAGTTGGCCAATCATATTTGCTTCATTGTGAGTGTTGTGTGCCTTTAATATCAAACGTGTGGATATTATGAAAGAAACTGCCTAGTAAACACTTCTATAGCATCCATGGT
>NW_023269145.1:0-1324 GCF_013103735.1 Etheostoma cragini
AAAGTCATAGTATAGTATGTCGAAAAACGTCATAGTATAGCATGTCGGAAAAGTCATAAAAAGGTCATAGTATAGTATGTTGAAAAAAGTCACAGTACAGCATGTTGAAAAGGTCTTAGTATAGTATGTCGAAAAAAGTCATAGTATAGCATGTAAAAAAAGTCGTAAAAAAGGCCTTGTATACTATGTCGAAAAAAGTGATAGTATAGCATGTCAAAAAACGTCATAGTATAGTATGTCAAAAAAAGTCATAGTATATCATGTCAAAAAAAGTTATAGTATAGCATGTCGAAAAAATCATAGTATATTATGTTGGAAAAAGTCATAGTATAGCATGTCAAAAAAGTCATAGTATAGCATGTCAAAAAAGTCATAGTATAGTATGTCGAAAAAAGTCATAGTATAGCATGTCGAAAAACGTTATAAAAAGTCATAGTATAGTATGTCGAAAAACATTTTAAAAAGTCATAGTATAGCATGTCGAAAAACGTTATAAAAAGTCATAGTGTAGTATGTCGAAAAACATTTTAAAAAGTCATAGTATAGCATGTCAAAAAACGTTATAACAAGTCATAGTATAGCATGTCGAAAAACGTCATAGTACAGCATGTTGGAAAAGTCATAAAAAGGTCATAGTATAGAATGTTGAAAAAAGTCATAGTATAGCATGTTGAAAAGGAAATAGTATAGTATGTCGAAAAAAGTCATAGTATAGCATGTCGAATTTTTTTTTTTTAAGTCATAGTATAGCATGTTGAAAAATCATAAAAAGGTCATAGTATAGTATGTCGAAAAAAGTCATAGTATAGCATGTCAAAAAACGTTATAAAAAGTCATAGTATAGTATGTTGAAAAAAGTCATAAAAAGGTCATAGTATAGTATGTTGAAAAAAGTCATCTAATAGCATGTTGAAAAGGTCATAGTATAGTATGTCAAAAAAAGTCATAGTATAGCATGTCAAAAAAAGTCATAAAAAGGTCATAGTATAGTATGTTGAAAAAAGTCCTCTAAAAGCATGTTGAAAAGGTCATAGTATAGTATGTCAAAAAAAGTTACAAAAAGTCATAGTATAGTTTGTTGAAAAAAGTCATAGTATAGCATGTTGAAAAAAGTCATACTATAGCATGTCGAAAAACATTTTAAAAAGTCATAGTATAGTATGTCGAAAAACGTCATAGTATAGCATGTTGAAAAGGTCATAGTATAGTATGTCAAAAAAAGTCATAGTATAGCATGTCGAAAAACATTTAAAAAAGTCATAGTATAGCATGTCGAAAAATCATAAAAAGGTCATAGTATAGTATGTTGAAAAAAGTCATAGTA
>NW_023269146.1:0-639 GCF_013103735.1 Etheostoma cragini
GATCACAAATGTAATAACGTTGGCATGTATTACATTAATTGGCTTCATTTCAATATTATTCTAAATTATAGTCTTCACACGGCTGAGCATATGACTTGCCTTTATACACCCTACTTCCCTGCAAATGATTACTGTATGACATACTGGCTTTAAAGAGAAAAGAGAACTAAAAATGCTTGGTTTTACCTGTCATACATTGTTTGAAGAAAAAGAAAATTATTTATTTATAGACAATACTTATTATAAAGACTTACTTTTAATATTGACCAACTATAGTAGATATTTGGTTGAAAATTCAATCCAAACGTTATAAATTATTTGTTTAAATTGTTTCACAACCTTCTGATATCTTATTCCTCCAAAACTTTGTTTAGTAGAACAATAAAGTCGTGGACAGTGTAATTGGGGCTTCTGGCACTAAGAGGGGATCAAACCTGTGACCTCTCAGTGTAACTCAACTACAGCAATAATCAAGCTGTTGTTTTTCTGTTTTTGCTTGCTAATCATTTTTCCTCAAAACAAAAAAATGGGACAGAATCAGCAGTGCTAGATAAACCATCCATAAAATGTTCATTTGTAAGTCATCAATCAGGGAAAACGGGAAAATATCAGTAGAGTTGATATTCAGAGTTCCCACTA
>NW_023269146.1:649-1114 GCF_013103735.1 Etheostoma cragini
AGGCCCTACTCCTACCAAGTGGCCGTGATCGTATAGTGGTTAGTACTCTGCGTTGTGGTCGCAGCAACCCTGGTTCGAATCCGGGTCACGGCAGTTTTGAATAGCTAATTCTCTGTTATGCCTCCAAATTGTTCCATCCTCTGCTTCATTTTACATTGATAGAAACTGGACAGCTTAGGATAAAGGTCGTGCAGTAGGCCCCACATTTTGCACTACAACAAAGATTTGACTGGCTTTCTGTGCACTTGCCAACAAAGATCAACACTGTTTGCATAGAATGGTGTGAGAATGTAGCTATTGCTCATGCACAAAAGGATACATCCGCTGTCGAGGGTCTGATTTAAAGGTAATGGTACTCTTTAAAAGTGTTGGGGTTCTTGGAGACTGACTCATATTGATTTAGGCGAGGAATGGCTCCTGGCTATAGCTTCAGAAGGCAGGACTTGACAGATTACACATCTGTCA
>NW_023269146.1:1124-1907 GCF_013103735.1 Etheostoma cragini
TTGTATTCTTAAACTATTGACATTATTGTCCTATTGTCCTTTTCAGTTTTAATCTCGCGTCCTCCGGCTGAGGACGTTTGCCGCCACAGAGGTTTGGCCTACTGATGCTGGGAATAGACCAGCCCCTAGGCAAAGAGATGGCATGAGCTCTATCTTAAGGTACAGCTTTTTACATGTTGTTTTAACAACTATCATCAATTAATTAATGTCATGTAACATTCTGGTGCATTTTAATTTTGGTTAATTTTGGTTATTACTGCATGTGTGGATTTCACACTAAGAAGGTTTCCTTGATATTTGTATTAGAAAACTAATGTGCAGACAGCCACATCTGCTGCTGCTGCTGACCCTGCTGCTACAACTGCTGTTGACCCTGCTGCTCCAACTGGTGCTGTACCCTCTGCTGGTCAAGTGCAGCCCAAATTATCCCTTGAAATGGTACCCAGCACTACTATCTATTGAAAAAATATAAACAAAATAGAACACTCAGAGTTATTTCTGCAAAGCCAATCTACCGCTCTGTAAAAAAGTGTCTGATCATGAGCCAGTCAGAGTTGTTCCCTGCACCGTGCAGCTTAGTTTCTAGATGTAGACAATCACAGAGGACAGACTAACGTGAGGAAATCTTCACAACAGATAGCAGTCTCAAACGCAAAATTTTGTGTTGTTATTCACAAACAGCAGTGAGCAGTGGTAGTTTGTGTTTGTAGCTCACAGGGCTCTAGGGTGCTAGTTAGTGTCTGTTAGCTCACAGGGCTCTAGGGTGCTAGTTAGTGTCTGTTA
>NW_023269147.1:0-1083 GCF_013103735.1 Etheostoma cragini
CACAAAACACACACAAAAGAACACACAAAAACACAAACACAAAAAAAAAAAAAACACTAAAAGAACACACAGAACACCTCCGGACTTCACACAGCTGCACAAAGACACACAAAGACACACACAGCTCCACAAAGACACACACAGCTGCACAAAGACACACAATAAAACACAGAAAAACACATAAAACACACAAATAACACAAAAAACACAAAAAAAAACACAATATGTATATAATACCAGATCCGTACTTGGCGCCTGTGTATCGATGCAGTACTACCACTGAAAATATTGCGATACTACGCAGTAGCCATTTTTTTCCGCCTACTTCAGATCCCCAAAAAAGCAAACCCAGGACTGGTTCATGTCGTCTTTGTGTCTCCGGCGTTGTCGAGCAGCCAAAACACCGAAGAAGACAACGCCGCTCGCTGGCGGTGGAGCTCACACCAACGCCAGGCCTCCACCTCCAGCACGACGCCATCCGGCCTGCAGCCTCCGCCGTCACGATGGGAATCAGGGCCAGCTGTTATTCTAGCAGAGGGGGGGGGGATTCTGGCACGCCGTCGGCTGTAAACCGGCGCCAGCTGCCGCGGGAAGCGGCCAGCGTCTGCCGCGCTCCAACAGGCCCGAGGTGCTCGGGCTCAACGTATTCTAAATTGAGATATCTGACCTTTGACCTTTCGTTCTGTTAGGATGCAATCTGCAGCGAGCCGGATGGGACGACGCCACCGCCGCCAGGAACAACGTCCCTTAAAAACAAAACAACAGAAGAATACTGGCACTAACCGTCGATCCCACACACGCCGTCCCCAATAAAACTACTTCCTCCTGATTCTGTGATGACAACTATACTCTCAGTCTGAGCCTTTAACCCCCCCGTCGTCCTCGGGTCAAATGTGACCCTTTAAAAAACGTCTATAGCTGAGATATGAAGTTTCTTTTTCACCGATTTACCAAAAAGATGGATTCCTTCTCGCGGACCAGTTCAGACCAAAGATTGGTTTCGAGGTGAAATTGAGAGGAAGGAATTGTTTTGCATGTAGAGAGAGAGAGAGAGAGAGAGAGAGAGAGAGAGAGAGAGAGAGA
>NW_023269148.1:0-1024 GCF_013103735.1 Etheostoma cragini
AATAGTAAAAAATAGTAAAAAAGTCATAGTATAGTATGTAGAAAAAGTAAAAAGTCATAGTATAGTATGTCGAAAATAGTAAAAAATTGTAAAAAAGTCAAAGTATAGTATGTCGAAAATAATTAAAAAATAGTAAAAAAGTCATAGTATAGTATGTCGAAAATAATGTCGAAAATAGTAAAAAAAAAGTCATAGTATAGAATGTCGAAAATAATGTCGAAAATAGTAAAAAAAATGTCATAGTATAGTATGTCGAAAATAATTAAAAAATAGTAAAAAAGTCATAGTATAGCATGTCGAAAAAGTAAAAAATCATAGTATAGTATGTCGAAAATAGTAAAAAATAGTAAAAAAGTCATAGTATAGTATGTCGGAAATAGTAAAAAATAGTAAAAAAGTCATAGTATAGTATGTCGAAAATAGTAAAAAATAGTAAAAAAGTCATAGTATAGTATGTCGTAAATAGTAGAAAAAACTGTAAAAAAGTCATAGTATAGCATGTCACAAATAGTAAAAAAAATCATAGTGTAGTATGTCTAAAATAGTCAAAAAAAAAGGTAAAAAGTCATAGTATAGCATGTCAAAAATAGTAAAAAAAAAGGTAAAAAGTCATAGTATAGCATGTCAAAAATAGGTAAAAAAAAGTAAAAAAGTCATAGTATAGTATGTCAAAAATAGGTAAAAAAAGTAAAAAAGTCATAGTATAGTATGTCGTAAATAGTAAAAAATAGTAAAAAAGTAATAGTATAGTATGTCGAAAATAGTAAAAAATAGTAAAAAAGTCATGGTATAGTATGTCGAAAATAGTAAAAAATAGTAAAAAAGTCATAGTATAGTATGTCGAAAATAGTAAAAAATTGTAAAAAAGTCATAGTATAGTATGTTGTAAATAGTAGAAAAAACTGTAAAAAAGTCATAGTAGAGTATGCCACAAATAGTAAAAAAATCATAGTGTAGTATGTCGAAAACAGTAAAAAATAGTAAAAAAGTCATAGTATAGCATGGCGTAAATAGTAAAAAATAG
>NW_023269149.1:0-1266 GCF_013103735.1 Etheostoma cragini
AGTCTGGTGGAGATATGCTGCTCTATACACGCTAAAAGTAGTGATTATTTACATGGAGTCTGGTGGAGATATACTGCTATATTTCAACCATATTGTCACAAACATTTGGATAATCTTTATGTTCAGAAACTGTAAATCACCTCCGTCTGAAGCCACCGTGACTTCCTGCTAAGGAGCTCAGAGTGCATGCTGGGAGTTTGAGTCTGACGCCTGCAGAGTCATCCTGTTAGTGAACATGTGATTTTATGACAAACCTAAATAATCACAATTCTGCCCCCTGGTGGTATAAATACCCTTTGAAATAATACTAATTATAATAATCTGTGTATCTCTATGTCTGTGTGTGTGTGTATGTATGTGTGTGTGTATGTGTATCTTTGTGTGTGTGTATATCTCTGTCTGTATCTGTGTGGGTGTGTATGTGTGTGTGTGTGTGTGTGTGTATATCTTATGTACATACTCTCCCCCCCCCCCCCCCCCCCCCCCCTCTTGATGAAGAAGAAGGCGAGTCTTGGTGGATCTGCTGTTTATTGGTCAGAGACCTGGTCTGGGATCAGTGGTTAACAGGAAATCCGTTCGTCTGCTCACAGTTCACATTTCAAAATAAAAGCTGGGCTGCCCTCTGATTGGCTAAGAGTCCAGCTGAGCAGCCAATCAGGGCCAATCTGCCCAAACTACAGAAGGAAAACAAGAAGAAAAGGAAAAAGAGATAAAAGAGACAAGAAACAGACAGGAAGTCCCGCCCCTTCCTGTGTCCAGCAGGGACTTGATTTCAGAATAAAAGCATCTGGGAGTAACGGAGACAGACTAATTACTAATTATTAATTATTAATTATTGATAATGAATTATTAACAATGAATAACGGATCTGAGGTTTGATCATTTATTAAGTAATAGCCTGATAAAGCAGACTGAATTCTTAATTAGAGACTCGTTATTTAATTAGTATTTCATTATTTATTAATATTTCATTATTTATTCATATTTGATCCACAAACAGACTTTCTTCTCTTGCTAACTGATCTTTAACACTGACTTCAAGTTTTTTGGTCAAAAATGTTACAACTTTTATTCCAAAATATTCAACTTTTGTAAATAAATCCCCCGCTGGACACAGGAAGGGGCGGGACTTCCTGTGTCTGTAGACGAAGGAGCTGGAATAAAACAAAAGAAGAAGACTATCAGAGGGAGGCTCAAGTTCGAGTTATAAAACACACACACACACACACACACACAGAGACAGACACACACACACACACACACAGA
>NW_023269150.1:0-4919 GCF_013103735.1 Etheostoma cragini
TAGAAAAAAGTCATAGTATAGCATGTAGAAAAAAGTCATAGTATAGCATGTAGAAAAAAGTCATAGTATAGTATGTCGGAAAAAGTCATAGTATAGCATGTAGAAAAAAGTCATAGTATAGCGTGTCGAAAAAAGTCATAGTATAGCATGTAGAAAAAAGTCATAGTATAGTATGTCGGAAAAACGTCATAGTATCGCATGTCGAAAAAGTCATAGTATAGTATGTCGAAAAAAGTCATAGTATAGCATGTCGGAAAAAGTAATAGTATAGCATGTAGAAAAACGTCACGTGTTGAAAAAACGTCATAGTATAGCATGTCGGAAAAACGTCATAGTATAATATGTCGAAAAAAGTCATAGTATAGTATGTCGAAAAAACGTCATAGTATAGCATGACGGAAAAAACGTCATAGTATAGCATGTCGAAAAAAGGTCATAGTATAGTGTGTTGAAAATATTCATAGTATTGTATGTCAAAAAAAATCATAGGATAGTATGTCAAAAAAAGTCATAGTATTGTATTTCAAAAAAAGTCATAGTATAGCATGTGGAAAAAACGTCATAGTATAGTATGTCGAAAAAACATCATAGTATAGAATGTCGGAAAAAGTAATAGTATAGCATGTAGAAAAACGTCACGTGTTGAAAAAACGTCATAGTATAGCATGTGGGAAAAACGTCATAGTATAGTATGTCGAAAAAAGTCATAGTATAGTATGTCGAAAAAACGTCATAGTATAGCATGACGGAAAAAACGTCATAGTATAGCATGTCGAAAAAAGGTCATAGTATAGTGTGTTGAAAATATTCATAGTATTGTATGTCAAAAAAAATCATAGGATAGTATGTCATTAAAACGCCATAATATAGTGTGTCGAAAAAAAGTCATAGTATAGTATGTCAAAAAAAGTCATAGTATTGTATTTCAAAAAAAGTCATAGTATAGCATGTGGAAAAAACGTCATAGTATTGTATTTCAAAAAAAGTCATAGTATAGCATGTGGAAAAAACGTCATAGTATAGTATGTCGAAAAAACATCATAGTATAGAATGTCGGAAAAAGTAATAGTATAGCATGTAGAAAAACGTCATAGTATAGTGTGTCGAAAAAAAGTCATAGTATAGTATGTCGAAAAAAGTCATAGTATAGCATGTGGAGAAAAGTCATAGTATAGAATGTTGAAAAAACGTCATAGTATAGTATGTCAAAAAAACGTCATAGTATAGTGTGTCGAAAAAAAGTCATAGTATAGTATGTCGAAAAAAGTCATAGTATAGCATGTAGAAAAAAGTCATAGTATAGCATGTAGAAAAAAGTCAAAGTATAGAATGTCGAAAAAACGTCATAGTATTGTATGTCGAAAAAAGTCATAGTATAGCATGTGGAGAAAAGTCATAGTATAGAATGTTGAAAAAACGTCATAGTATAGTATGTCGGAAAAACGTCATAGTATAGTGTGTCGAAAAAAAGTCATAGTATAGTATGTCGAAAAAAGTCATAGTATAGCATGTCGAAAAAGTCATAGTATAGTATGTCGAAAAAAGTCATAGTATAGCATGTCGGAAAAAGTAATAGTATAGCATGTAGAAAAACGTCACGTGTTGAAAAAACGTCATAGTATAGCATGTCGGAAAAACGTTATAGTATAGCAGGTAAAAAAAAGTCATAGTATAGTGTGTTGAAAATATTCATAGTATAGTATGTCGAAAAAAAATCATAGTATAGTATGTTGAAAAAACATCATATTATAGAATGTCGGAAAAAGTAATAGTATAGTATGTCCAAAAAAGTCATAGTATAGTGTGTCGAAAAAAGTCATAGTATAGTATTTCCAAAATAATTATTAAAAAGTCATAATATAGTATGTCAAAAAAAGTCATAGTATTGTATGTCGAAAAAAGTCATAGTATAGCATGTGGAAAAAGTCATAGTATAGTATGTCGATTGTATGTCTAAAAAACGTCATAGTAAAGCATAGTATGTTGAAAAAAGTCATAGTATAGCATGTAGAAAAAAGTCATAGTATAGCATGTAGAAAAAAGTCATAGTATATTGTGTCGAAAAAAAGTCATAGTATAGTATGTCGAAAAAAAGTCATAGTATGGTATTCCCAAAATAATCATTAAAAAGTCATAATATAGTATGTCAAACAAATTCATAGTATAGTGTGTCGAAAAAAAGTCATAGTATAGTATGTCAAAAAACGTCATAGTATAGCATCTCGAAAAAAGTCATAGTATAGCATGTCGAAAAAACGTCATAGTATAGCATGTAGAAAAAAAGTCATAGTATAGTATGTCGGAAAAACGTCATAGTATAGTATTTCCAAAATAATCATTCAAAAGTCATAATATAGTATGTCAAACAAATTCATAGTATAGTGTGTCGAAAAAAAGTCATAGTATAGCATGTCGAAAAAGTCATAGTATAGCATGTCGAAAAAACGTCATAGTATAGCATGTCAAAAAAAGTCATAGTATTGTACGTTGAAAAAAAGTCATAGTATAGCATGTCGATTGAATGTCTAAAAAACGTCAAAGTAAAGCATAGTATGTTGAAAAAAGTCATAGTGTAGCATGCCGAAAAAATGTCATAGTATTGTATGTCCAAATAAGTCATAGTATAGTGTATCGAAAAAAGCCATAGTATAGCATGTCGAAAAAACGTCATAGTGTATAGCATGTAGAAAAAAGTCATTGTATAGTATGTCGAAAAAAGTCATAGTATAGTATTTCCAAAATAATCATTAAAAAGTCATAATATAGTATGTCAAAAAACGTCATAGTATAGTGTATCGAAAAAAGCCATAGTATAGCATGTCGAAAAAACGTCATAGTATAGCATGTAGAAAAAAGTCATAGTATTGTATGTCGAAAAAAGTCATAGTATAGCATGTGGAAAAAACGTCATAGTATTGTATGTCGAAAAAAGTCATAGTATTGTATGTCGAAAAAAGTCATAGTATAGCATGTCGAAAAACGTCATAGTATAGCATGTCGAAAAAGTCATAGTATAGTATGTCGATTGTATGTCTAAAAAACGTCATAGTAAAGCATAGTATGTTGAAAAAAGTCATAGTGTAGCATGTAGAAAAAACGTGATAGTGTAGCATGTCGAAAAAAGTCATAGTATAGCATGTAGAAAAAAGTCATAGTATAGCATGTAGAAAAAACGTCATAGTGTAGCATGTCGAAAAAACGTCATAGTGTAGCATGTCGAAAAAACGTCATAGTATAGCATGTAGAAAAAAGTCATAGTATAGCATGTAGAAAAAACGTCATAGTATAGCATGTAGAAAAAAGTCATAGTATAGTCCAAAAAAGTCATAGTATAGCATGTCCAAAAAAGTCATAGTATAGTGTGTCGAAAAAAAGTCATAGTATAGTATTTCCAAAATAATCATTAAAAAGTCATAATATAGTATGTCAAACAAATTCATAGTATAGTGTGTCGAAAAAAAGTCATAGTATAGTATGTCGAAAAAGTCATAGTATAGCATGTCGAAAAAACGTCATAGTATAGCATGTCGATTGAATGTCTAAAAAACGTCAAAGTAAAGCATAGCATGTAGAAAAAAGTCATTGTATAGTATGTCCAAAAAAGTCATAGTATAGTATTTCCAAAATAATCATTAAAAAGTCATAATATAGTATGTCAAAAAACGTCATAGTATAGTATGTCGAAAAAAGTCATAGTATTGTATGTCGAAAAAAGTCATAGTATAGCATGTGGAAAAAAAGTCATAGTATAGTATGTGGAAAAACGTCATAGTATTGTATGTCGAAAAAACGTCATAGTATAGCATGTCGAAATATGTCATAGCCTAAAACACGGCTGAAGAGCAGGGGGGATCGGGCTTTCTCGGCCGCAGCCCCGAGACTTTGGAATGAGCTGCCTCTACATGTCAAACTGGCCCCCAGCCTTCCGGTTTTTAAATCGCGACTGAAAACACATTTTTACTCCCTGGCTTTTAATACAGCATGAGAACTGTATGTTGTATTTGTCTGGTGTTGTATTCTGTCTATTTATTGTTCCATGTCTATGTACAGCACTTTGGTCAAACTGGTTGTTTTTAAATGTGCTCTAGAAATAAAGTTTGATTGATTGATTGATTGATTGAGTGAGTATAGTATTTCCAAAATAATCATTAAAAAGTCATAGTATAGTATGTCAAAAAAATTCATAGTATAGTGTGTCGAAAAAAAAGTCATAGTATAGTATGTCGAAAAAACGTCATAGTACAGCATACAGAAAAAAGTCATAGTATAGCATGTAGAAAAAAGTCATAGTATAGCATATAGAAAAAAGTCATAGTATAGCGTGTAGAAAAAAGTCATAGTATAGTATGTCGAAAAAACGTCATAGTATAGCATGTCGGAAAAACGTCATAGTGAAGCATGTCGAAAAACGTCACAGTATAGCGTGTTGAAAAAAAAGTCATAGTATAGTGTGTTGAAAAAACTTCATAGTATATTATGTCAAAAAAAGTCATAGTATAGTATGTTGAAAAAAGTCAAAGAATAGGATGTCGAAAACAGTCAAAGAATAGCATGTCGAAAACAGTCATAGTACATATTGTTTATTATCAAATGAGAGTATTGTTTACTTTACTCGTTCTATAACCTATCCTACATATTAGGAAAATGTGAGAATATGACAGGGGACCCTGGGATTGAACCACCAACCTCTTAGTTATGGAGCACCAACACTACCTCCAAACCACAACCCTAGATGTGTTTTTTTTTTAGTAAAGAGATAGTATAAAAGAAATATTATCTAAAAAATAGATTCATAGTATAGTATGTCGAAAAAAAAGTCATAGTATAGTGTGTCGAAAAAAAGTCATAGTATAATGTCATTAAAAGTCATAGTATAGTATGTCAAAAACACGTCATAGTATAGTATGTCAAAAAAAAGT
>NW_023269151.1:0-2032 GCF_013103735.1 Etheostoma cragini
TATGTAATGGACTATAGTCCCCTGGCAATAAGGTTATGTAAATGTGTGTGTCGTCCGCATAACTATGGTAACTTATTTAGTTGTTTTCCATAATCTGAGCCAGTGGAAGCATGTTAAGAACCAGTAATAATGCAAAGAAAGGAATGGAGCATTTATTGTAGATAATAAGTAGGCTGACACTGAAGTATTGAGACAACAGTGACTGAAAATCTAATTCAGTCTACATATCTGTCTTCTTAAAGACCTAAATACCTTTTCTCACCTCAGAGTCATCCGGAGCATGTAACGATTAGCTTCTGTTCCTCTGAACCCTGAGTGACAATCACTCTGCAGTGAATGAGATGCAGTTTCCCCCCTCAGTCTGACCAAGACAATACTTTCAGGGATCATTTCTAGAGTTTCTGACTTGAGGAATGTTCTAAAGTGTTTGGACTCGCTGACCACGATGAAGAGTTGTGATGTTACTTTCTCAGCATGAAACTGACAGAGAGTAATGATTCACTTCATATGCTCTCTGTCATTGATGATAGTTCTTTGCTTCCTTATGGAGAATTGAGGAAGGGAATATGATCAGAGCGGTAGTCGCAGATATGTAGAAAACTAACATGTGTGAAGGTAATGAAACATGCTAAGCTTTCTAATTAACTGAAGTTATAGTCAGTCTTGAAGTATGTTTTGCCCATGGTGGACAATGTTACTTGAAAGGGTTAACACCTACTTTCTTGGCTTTGTAGTGCCTTATCATTTCTATTTCTACCTTTGCTTTTCCTACTTTGACATGTCAAAAAGGTGCGTTGTTTGAAAGCCCATCTCTACGCATCCATGTTCCCCTCCCACATGTGTTTCAACTTGACTAATCAGACTGTGTGGCCTTTACAGGCTCAGCTTGATTGACATGTATTAAAGGGGTGGAACGGTACACTGAAGTCCCGGGGGACGGGATGGAGTATTGTAACAAGGTTTGAGTACATACAGCAAGTAGTTGAAGCCAGGTTACTCCACAAGTGGATACGGGGCATTGAAGGTGATGTGGAAATCCGGATTGATTCAGTGATTTTTTGGCCCTATTTGTATTTGGATCTAAAGGCTGGATAAGCACTGTAGGGAGGAGACGTTGGACTTTTTTTTTTTGGTCTCGTTTTGGTGATTGGCATGTCTGGGTGATGGCATTGGATATGCGTTAGCATGTTGGATGTATTTCCACTCACGTACCAACAACGCCAACCCACAGTCCTCGTTTTATCCACCACTTTCTCACCTGTACTACTGGAACTGACTGGGAAACCAAAGATCCCCGTGGGTTGCCACCACTTGCCTTAGGCGAGGCTGCTCTTCCTTAGTGCTGCTGGCTCTGACTCATATGAAGGGAAATATGGGGCAAAAGGTGAGAGCTTGTGGAACAAAAAAATCGGAACTTATATGTTTAAATCTGCACTTGTAAAAATACAATTTGCACTTGCAAAAATATTCCCACAGATGGGATCTTGGAGCTCTGAGCCAACAGGACGGGGAGGAAATCAGGGTTCTATTACCAGATGAAGGACAACTCTGTCTGGTTTGTTTATGTAGCTACCGTTAGCTAACTAGCCAATGACCGGGCCAACTCACAATCGGATTGACAATTGTCCTTGAAAAAATACTAATAAACAGTAAAAAAAACTAAAAATGACACTGTAATATATTTCTCGTCCTGCCTATGCACCACCTGTCTGTACTTTGTATATCACATTGCACTTTTCTGGTATAGACACAAACTGCATTTCGTTGTCTTTGTACTTGTACTCTGCACAATGACAATAACGTTGAATCTTATCTAATTAAAAAAAAAAGAGATGGATGTCTTTGCACACGAGCAGTACACACAAGTTTGCACCGTTTGGGAGGTCATTTTCTCTAACTCCAGTAACTGATTGTGCTCAGCAACTTCCTATTATTTAAACTTTTGAGACCTAAAGTCATTTTTATAGCTCATTGTCCGTCTGCTTCTATTTTCTATCAAAGCTTGTAAAACATCCACCCTGGTGTCATCGCA
>NW_023269152.1:0-2202 GCF_013103735.1 Etheostoma cragini
AAAGTACAAAAAGTCATCGTATAGTATGTGGAAAAAGTACAAAAAAGTCACAGTATTTTATGTCGAAAAAGCACAAAAAAGTCATAGTATAGTATGTCGAAAGTGATAAAAGTCATAGTATAGTATGTCGGAAAAGTACAAAAAAGTCATAGTATAGTATGTCGAAAAAGTATAAAAAGTCATAGTACACTGTGTCGAAAAAGTACAAAAAAGTCATAGTATAGTATGTCGAAAAAGTACAAAAAAGTCATAGTATAGTATGTTAGAAAAAGTACAAAAAAGTAATAGTATAGTATGTCGAAATAGTACAAAAAAAGTCTAAAAAGTACAAAAAAGTCATCGTATAGTATGTCGAAAAACCACAAAAAAGTCACAGTATTTTATGTCGAAAAAGCACAAAAGAGTCATAGTATAGTATGTCGGAAAAGTACAAAAAAGTCATAGTATGTCGAAAGTGATAAAAGTCATAGTATAGTATGTCGAAAAAGGGATAAAAGTCATAGTATAGTACGTCAAAAAAGTACACAAAAGTCATAGTATAGTATGTCGAAAAAGTATTAAAAGTCATAGTACACTGTGTCGAAAAAGTACAAAAAAGTCATAGTATAGTATGTCGAAAAAGTACAAAAAAGTCATAGTATAGTATGTTAGAAAAAGTACAAAAAAGTAATAGTATAGTATGTCGAAATAGTACAAAAAAAGTCTAAAAAGTACAAAAAAGTCATCGTATAGTATGTCGAAAAACCACAAAAAAGTCACAGTATTTTATGTCGAAAAAGCACAAAAGAGTCACAGTATAGTGTGTCAAAAAAGTACAAAAAAGTAATAGTATAGTATGTTGAAAAAGGACAAAAAAAGTAATTGTATAGTATGTTGATAAAGTGATAAAAGTCATAGTATAGTATGTCGAAGTCATAGTATAGTATGTCAAAAAAGTATTAAAAAGTCATAGTATAGTATGTTGAAAAAGTATAAAAAAGTCATAGTATAGTATGTTGAAAAAGTACAAAAAGTCATAGTATAGTATGTTGAAAAAGTACAAAAAAGTCATAGTATAGTATGTTGAAAAAGTATAAAAAAGTCATAGTATAGTATGTTGAAAAAGTACAAAAAAGTCACAGTATAGTTTGTCGAAAAAGTACAAAAAAGTCATAGTATTGTATGTCGAAAAAGTACAAAACAGTCAAAAAAGTACAAAAAAGTCTTAGTATAGTATGTTGAAAAAGTACTAAAAAGTCATAGTATAGTATGTTGAAAAAGTACAAAAAAGTCACAGTATAGTAGGCTATGTTGAAAAAGTACAAAAAAGTCATAGTATTGTATGTCTAAAAAGTACAAAAACAGTCAAAAAAGTACAAAAAAGTAATAGTAAGTATGTCGAAAAAGTCTAAAAAGTAAAAAAAAGTCATGGTATTGTATGTCGAAAAAGTACAAAAACAGTCAAAAAAGTACAAAAAAGTCATAGTATAGTATGTTGAAAAAGTACAAAAAAGTCATAGTATAGTATGTCGAAAAAGTCATTGTATTGTATGTCAAAAAAGTACAAAAAAGTCATAGTATAGTATGTCGAAAAAGTACAAAAAAGTCATAGTATAGTATGTCAGAATATAGTCAGAATATACCACAACATCATTAGAGTACTCTGACTCTGACATTTCTTTCTTATACAACAATGAAACTCACAAAAATTCACAAAATACCACAAAGTACCGGTAAAGTATATTGTGATATCACAGTCAGGTGAGACGTACCAGTGCTCCATCATCATCCTCCTCGTCTTCGTCAGACTGCGTGGGCGGAGCGGTGACCTTTGCCCTCTGACTCTTCTTCTGCGTGAGGGTGCTGATGGTGTGTTGGAGCGGCTGCAGCGCCCCCTGCTGCCACTGGCCGAACATCTGCACCAGACGGTCACACACCTGGAAGAACAGGTGCATCAAACTGTCACACACCTGGAAGTACAGGTGCACCAGACTGTCACACACCTGGAAGTACAGGTGCACCAGACTGTCACACACCTGGAAGTACAGGTGCACCAGACGGTCACACACCTGGAAGTACAGGTGCACCAGACTGTAACACACCTGGAAAAACAGGTGCACGAGACTGTCACACACCTGGAAGAACAGGTGCATCAAACTGTCACACACCTGGAAAAACAGGTGCACCAGACTGTCACACACCTGGAAGTACAGGTGCACCAGA
>NW_023269153.1:0-1214 GCF_013103735.1 Etheostoma cragini
ACGGATATTGACTCATATTACTCGTATAATACTTGTACTCGGCAAAAGTGCTTTATCCGTACCGGATACTCGTTTCAATACTCGGATCACCCCTAATATCGATATGGTTCAATTTTGCATTACAGGACCCATTTATTTTGAAAAGCCGTGCTTGTGTTTGTGTCTTTCCTCTTACTCTCCACGCAGCCCCGCCCCCATTCACTCACACACGGCTCCCAGCAACAGAGAGGACAGAGAGTCAGGCTTTTGGTAGGCAGTGCCTGACGGGCTGGTTGGGGTTAGAATTAAGAGTGGAAATAACAAAAAGTAGAAAAAATAAAAGTTTGTAGCAGTTCTTTGTTGTAGTTCATGGCATAGCAGGGCACTCCGGGCATTACAAGGCACAGCAGGACATAGCTGGGCACCGCAGAGTGTTGCAAGATAAACATGGCCTCTCAGAACGTGTAGCGGGACAATGGCGACTGTTGCTACCATGATTTTGGAGCCCCTCTGATCCAAGGGAGCAAGCTGGGGAAAAAAGAACATAAGGACTCCGGGGAGTGACTCCCCAAAGCCAGGTTAGTAACAAGCATTTCTGGGACATGGATGCACATAAATGGAAAGATAGAAAGATAGAGGAGAGAGGAGCTCAGTGTGTTCAAGGAAATTCCCAGCTGTCTAAAACTATTACAGCATAACTAAGAGAGAAAGGGTAAAGAGAGGAGCCTTAACTGTAAGCTTTATCAAAAAGGAAAGTCTTAAGCCTACTCTTAAATGTGGAGACGGTGTCTGCCTCCCGAACCCAAACTGGAACCTGGTTCCACCATAGAGGAGCCTGATAGCTGAACGCTCTGGCTCCCGTACTACTTTTGGAGGCTCTAGGAACCACAAGTAACCCTGCATTCTGGGAGCGTAGTGCTCTTGTAGGGTTGTAAGGTACTATGAGCTCTTTAACATAAGATGGTGCCTGACCATGAAGAGCTTAAAAAAGATAAGTCTAAGTCTATCTCAGAAAAAAAGTAAATAAAAACTGAAAATCTTCAGGGGATGTACCTCAGTGGTAGAGCACATGCTTTGCATGTTGTTGTTTTTTACTCACTTAATGCTGGTTACAATATTCTAAAATTAATGCCAGAGAAAAATGTGATAACATTTAAAAAAAAAAGTATTGGCTTTTTACTTGCAAAGTTTTTTTTTTTCAATGACAATAACAAGCATACCATTAGTTACGGTGC
>NW_023269154.1:0-2143 GCF_013103735.1 Etheostoma cragini
GAAAGAGAGAGACATGCATTATTAACTAAATGCATTATAATTAACAATTATGTTGCATCATACCTGAGAAGGTTTCCTTTCCATACTGAGGTTGGCTTTATTGTCGCAGTATGTGAGCCACCGAACCATGGTTTGAATAACTGGGGAAGGATGAAATGTCACAAGTTACAGTAAATGATCATAGAGTTGTACAGGTCAAAGCAATATACATGTAATTAAAGCTAATGTTTTCAGGCTTTGATGCTGTTTATATTTTTCATTAAACAGTAGTGCTGGGTACCATTTCAAGGGATAATTTGGGTTGCACTCGACCAGCAGAGGGTACAGCACCAGTTGGAGCAGCAGGGTCAGCAGCAGTTGACAGAGCTGGGCCAGCTGCAGCAGCAGGTGTGTCTGTCTGCACATTAGTTTTCTAATACAAATATCAATGAAATTTACAACCACAAATATAAGTCAGTTTTAACAACATACATTATGGTTGCATCTTAAGTATATTTCATATATCATTTAAGTATCCCAATTAACTCTTAGTGTGAAATCCACACGTGCAGACCTATGCTCCACAAAAAAAAGACATCTGCCCCCGCTGCTGGAGTGGACACGTTTCTATCTGTAATTAGCCAAAATTAAAATGCATCAGAATGTCACATTATATTAATTAATTGTTGATAGTTGTTAAAAAAAAACATGTAAAAAGCTGTACCTTAAGATAGAGATCATGCCATCTCTTTTGCCTCGGGGCTGGTCTATTCCCCCTCTTCATCAGTAGACCAGACCCCTGTAGCGGCAAACGTCAACAGCTGGGACAGCCATTCATCGTCCCCCATGGCACGATGCTTCTTAGCCTTAGATGTCATCTGAGATTAAAACTGAATAGTACAATAGGACAATAATGTCAATAGTTTAAGAATACAAACTGACTATGTGACAGATGTGTAATCTGTCAAGTCCTGCCTTCTGAAGCTCTAGCCAGGCAGCTTTTTCGCCTAAAACAATATGAGTCATTCCAGTAAGTGAAAAGCAAACTCACATCTACAAAAATAAGTTTATTGGATGCGACTCTCTGATGGTCTAGTGGCTAGGATTCGCTTCTCTCACCGCTGCGGCCCGGGTTTGATTCCCGGTCAGGGACTGGTCAGGAGTTGGGACACATACATTTTCCTGTTAACTTTACAGATTATTTCAGTTGTTTTAAATACAGAAAAACACCAATAAACTACAAAAATAAACTGTGAATTTAAGGGACAACTAGCTCGTGTGAAACCACCTGTGGGAGTGGAACACGAATGTGTAGAGATGGGCTTTCAAACAATGCACCTTTTGACATTTTGACATGTCACAGTAGGAAAAGCAAAGGTTTAAACAAAAATGATTTATGGCTCAACTCAATTTACATTTTTACAGCTTCAGTAACAGCGACCTCGCCTGGTGAAGGGCCAAGGCTGCATCAAAATGATCCCAACAAGATAGTGGACAGGAGGCTTAGACTAGTGACACTCACGTGTACTAACAATGGGATAGAATTCTTTTTGAAATAAAGATTGATGGATGTGTGGATTGTATTATTGGGTATTAGGTAAAGAGTGCTTGGGGAAACAGAGGGTGTGCTGGGAAAATATGTTTAACATGAAGTATACTACTTCTTGATTAGTCAGACACGCTTCTGGTGTGCAAAGACCAAGAAAACGCCATGCAACAGAAATGCCTCACGCGTCAACACCCACCAGGTCCGGATTTGGTGCGAAGCGGCTGCGGCTGACAGCTGAAGTCACGAGGACCCACGAGATCTCCCTAGGGAGGTGGTCCAGGAACGTCCAGCTGGGAATGCCTAAGGATCACCCAGTTGCTCGGAAAAGGGAAGTTTGGAGTCCCCTGCTGGAGCTGCTCGACAGGATGGATGGATGGCTGAAAACCTGTTCACTAGCTCATTGTATTCTTGCATGACAGGTAAACCTGTAGAAAGGGCGCTGTAGCTCAGTGGTTAAAGTGCCTGTCAGGAGATCCTGGGTCCAAAATCCCCCACAGTACCTGATTACCTATTAGCACTTCTGTTATATGCACTACAAAGAGTGTATAAATTTGTTCTTCCTATAGTGCTTAACTGTATTCTTATTTATTCTGTAATTAGAAATCGCTGTGAGCA
>NW_023269155.1:0-1758 GCF_013103735.1 Etheostoma cragini
TCGGACCTGCATGTCCCCCCCCCCCATTCATGTCTTCAGCACTGGTCAATAAAAGCCTAAAAATGCCCCCAAAAAATCATCTTTAATAAAAATGAGAAAGGAAAGAAAGATCATGCAGGGCCTAAATTTCTGTTTTTGCTCTATGTGATGTAATTTCCTGGAGTATCTCAAAATGTTTCCTATCCCTAATATCAGTATAACTGTGAGGATGTAATCAGCTGTAAAGATTAATAAAGGATTCAAATTGTCTCAAATGGAAAAAATGTGACACTTTTTCTACAAATTCTACTAGATAAATACACTAAATAATTCTAAATGAAGAAACATGAACAAAACTGGTTGGAGGTCTATCGGCTGCTCCGATTGGTTGGAGGTCTATCGGCTGCTCTGATTGGTTGGAAGGTCTATCGGCTGCTCTGATTGGTTGGAAGGTCTATCGGCTGCTCTGATTGGTTGGAAGGTCTATCGGCTGCTGTATCGGTCTGAGGTCTATCGGTTGGTTGGAGGTTTATCGGCTGCTCTGATTGGTTGGAGGTTTATCGACTGCTCTGATTGGTTGGAGGTTTATCGGCTGCTCTGATTGGTTGGAGGTTTATCGACTGCTCTGATTGGTTGGATGGTCTGATGGTCTATCGGCTGCTCTGATTGGTCGGAGGTCTATCGGCTGCTCTGACCGATTGTAGGTCTATCGGCTGCTCTGATTGGTCGGAGGTCTGTCGGCTGCTCTGACCGATTGTAGGTCTATCGGCTGCTCTGATTGGTCGGAGGTCTGTCGGCTGCTCTGATTGGTCGGAGGTCTATCGGCTGCTCTGACCGGTTGTAGGTCTATCCGCTGCTCTGATTGGTTGGAGGTCTATCGCTAGAAATCTCCTCCTGCAGCCCTCGGACACCTAACCTTACTCTTTCATTCCTCTCTCGTCTCTTAAGCTTTTTACAAAGACCTTTATGTATTTAATATTTTTCTTTATGTAAATCCTTAATTTCCTCCCTCGAGGTGATGGCTTTAGTTACAGATGTTTCTAGGGTGTTGATCTGTGTTTTCTCCTCTTTCTCCAGTTTGCCGTGTTGATGTGGATCCTGACCTACGTCGGCTCCTTGTTCAACGGCCTCACCCTCATTATCCTGGGTGAGGAACACATTACCCATCATGCTTAGAGCAAGGGTCTTCCACATGTCTTTAAACCAGGGACCCGTTATCTGAGAGGGGGGACGGAAGTCAAAAGTGACAAACATTGGGGGGAAAAAGCATCAAATTTGATTTTAAAAAAACGTAAGAAAAATCTTACAAACTTTGATAAAAAAGCCTCAACAAAAGGGTTGATTTTTAATTCTGACGTGTTTTTTTGATGTGATTTTGTGTTCAAAAGTTACAAAGAAACTCCCTTCATTCATTTTGCCAGATGGTTTAGTCCTGAAGCCTTTTTAGTGGATAGAAAACTAAGCTGTAAAAATGAGTTGGTATGAGCCATTGGTTCCCTTTGGCTCCACCTGGTGTTGAAATCAAGCGTCACACTGTCAGACTCAAACCTGAAGGTCTGCCGGGTTTCTGCCTGCTCTTAAAAACTCTAATTTCACAATCTTAATTTTAGGCCTTAAAGCAGAGCATCTAAGTCCAGAACAAGGTCTCCATCCGGACCCAGTTCTGCATTCAAAACCTTATGAAAGCTTAACGCTTTCTACTTTTAAAGGTCCTCTAAGTGATGTCACGCGGGTTTTAGGCTAAAATATTTATCACATACAGCATCTCCTTACTATCTG
>NW_023269156.1:0-420 GCF_013103735.1 Etheostoma cragini
AAGCTATGGAAAGAACAGAGAGAGAGAGAGAAATGCTAATGCTAGCTAAACAAAGTGGTGGAGCGAGCTATGGAAAGAACAGAGAGAGAGAGAGAGAGAGAGAGATGCTAATGCTAGCTAAACAAAGTGGTGGAGCAAGCTATGGAAAGAACAGAGAGAGAGAGAGAGAAATGCTAATGCTAGCTAAACAAAGTGGTGGAGCGAGCTAGAGAAAGAACAGAGAGAGAAAGAGATGCTAATGCTAGCTAAACAAAGTGGTGGAGCGAGCTATGGAAAGAACAGAGAGAGAGAGAGATGCTAATGCTAGCTAAACAAAGTGGTGGAGCGAGCTATGGAAAAAAAAGAGAGAGAGAGAGAGAGAGATGCTAATGCTAGCTAAACAAAGTGGTGGAGCAAGCTATGGAAAGAACAGAGAGAGAG
>NW_023269156.1:707-1380 GCF_013103735.1 Etheostoma cragini
GAGATGCTAATGCTAGCTAAACAAAGTGGTGGAGCGAGCTATGGAAAGAACAGAGAGAGAGCGATGCTAATGCTAGCTAAACAAAGTGTTGGAGCGAGCTAGGGAAAGAACAGAGAGAGAGCGATGCTAATGCTAGCTAAACAAAGTGGTGGAGCGAGCTATGGAAAGAACAGAACAGAGAGAGAGAGATGCTAATGCTAGCTAAACAAAGTGGTGGAGCGAGCTATGGAAAGAACAGAGAGAGAGATAGATGCTAATGCTAGCTAAAAAAAGTGGTGGAGCGAGCTAGGGAAAGAACAGAGAGAGAGAGAGAGGTGAGAGATGCTAATGCTAGCTAAACAAAGTGGTGGAACAAGCTATGGAAAGAACAGAGAGAGAGAGAGAAATGCTAATGCTAGCTAAACAAAGTGGTGGAGCGAGCTATGGAAAGAACAGAGAGAGAGAGAGAGAGAGAGAGATGCTAATGCTAGCTAAACAAAGTGGTGGAGCAAGCTATGGAAAGAACAGAGAGAGAGAGAGAGAAATGCTAATGCTAGCTAAACAAAGTGGTGGAGCGAGCTAGAGAAAGAACAGAGAGAGAAAGAGATGCTAATGCTAGCTAAACAAAGTGGTGGAGCGAGCTATGGAAAGAACAGAGAGAGAGAGAGATGCTAATGCTAGCTAAACAAAGTGG
>NW_023269157.1:0-1122 GCF_013103735.1 Etheostoma cragini
GTACGTCAAAAAAAAATCATAAAAAGTCATAGTATAGTACATTGAAAAAAGTCATAGAAAGTCATAGTATAGTACATGGAAAAAAGTCATAAAAAGTCATAGTATAGTTCATCGAAAAGATTCAGAAAAAGTCATAGTATAGTACATCGAAAAAAGTCATGAATGAATCATACCATAGTAAAGTTCATCGAAAAAAGTCATAAAAAGTCATACTATAGTTCATCAAAAAGAGTCATAAAAAGTCATAGTATAGTTCATCGAAAAGAGTCATAAAAAGTCATAGTATAGTACATCGAAAAAAGTCATAAATTAATCATACCATAGTATAGTTCATCGAAAAAAGTCATAAAAAGTAAAAGGATAGTACATCGAAAAACGTCGTAAAAAGTCATAGTATAGTACATCGAAAAAAGTCATTAATAGTCATAGTATAGTACATCGAAAAAAGTCATAAAAAGTCATGGTATAGTACATCGAAAAAAGACATAGTATAGTACATCGAAAAAAAATCATATAAAGTCATAGTATAGTACATCAAAAAAAGTCATATAAAGTAATAGTATAGTACATCGAAAAAGTCATAGTATAGTACATCGAAAAAAGCCATAAATTAATCATACCATAGTATAGTACATCTAAAAAAGTCATAAAAAGTCTTTGTATAGTACATTGAAAAAATTCTTAAAAAGTCATAGTATAGTACATGGAAAAAAGTCATAAAAAGTCATAGTATAGTACATCGAAAAAAGTCATAAAAAGTCATAGTATAGTACATCGAAAAATGTTGTAAAAAGTCACAGTATAGTACATCGAAAAAAGTCATTAATAGTCATAGCATAGTACATCGAAAAAAGTCATAAAAAGTCATGGTATAGTACATCGAAAAAAGTCATAGTATAGTACATCAAAAAAATTCATAAAAAGTCACAGTATAGTACATCGAACAAAGTCATATAAAGTCATAGTATAGTACATCGGAAAAAGTCATAAAACGTCATAGTATAGTACATCAAAAAAAGCCCCAAAGAGTCATAGTATATTTCATCGAAAAAAGTCATAAAAAGTCATAGTATAGTACATCGAAAAAAGTCATAAAAAGTCATAGTATAGTACATCGAAGAA
>NW_023269158.1:0-2081 GCF_013103735.1 Etheostoma cragini
GACACACACACGCAGAGACACACAGACACACAGACACACACACACAAACGCGGAGAGACAGACACACATGGAGACACACACACAGAGACACGCACGCACACAATCACACACATAAATACACACACAAAGACACACACACAATCACACATACAAATACACACACAAAGACACACAGACACACACACACACACACACACACACACACACACACACACACACACACACCCTGAATGCTCGTCTGAAGCCTGGAGCTATATTTCATCATGGTTCTACTCTGAGTTTTTATTAAACTTCCTCATTCATTCTGGAGGAAATGTTTCAGATATAACCCAAAGACAAAGGGCCGGAAGTACGTCAGGAATCAGACATTTATACATTTATACATTTATACATTTATACATTTACACATTTATACATTTACACATTTATACATTTATACATTTATACATTTACACATTTATACATTTACACATTTATACATTTATACATTTACACATTTATACATTTATACATTTACGCATTTATAAATTTATAGATAATAGATTTATAGATTTACACATTTATAGATTAATAAATTTATAGATTAATAGATTAATAGATTAATTGATTAATAGATTTATAGATTTATAAATTTATAGGGTAGACTAACTTTTTGTTACTTTTGATGTTTGGGTCCTAAAACAAAGAGCTTTAAAGCCCAGTAACTAGTTACTTTAGTAACTAGTAACTAGGGGGGGAAGTTGTTAAAGAGAGAGGTTGGACGGGGCGTGGGGGGGGAGTTTAGCCCAGGAGATAATTGGCTCTTGAGCTTTCAGTCCATCAATCACCCATTCATTAACACACAGCTTCACTCACACCGTGTGTGTGTGTGCATGTGTCTGTGTGTGTGAGTTTGTGTGTGTGAGTTTGTGTGTGTGAATGGGAAATTGGATTAACACTAGTTGAGATTGTGAGGAGGTGTACATAATGTGTCTGCTATGTTAAACCCCCCCACCCCCCCTAGTGGCTGATACGGAACATGCACGTATGTGTGTGGTTGGTCTTTACTACTGAAATGAATGAAAACACACACACACACACACACACCTCTCATCCTCAGTGTGGGTCATGTTGACGAGAACACTCATGAATTTTGAGAATATAACATGTTAATGTACATTATGTATCAGAGACTGTAGCTGACTGTGTGTGTGTGTGTGTGTGTGTGTGTGTGTGTGTGTGTGTGTGTCTGTGTGTGTGTGAGGTGAGTGGCCTCGTGCAGAATGTGGCTGGTCCGGTTTTAATCTCCTCCACCTAGTTTGACACATCAGGGCGGAGGACGGGCTGCTCTGCTCGGGGACTCACAGCGAAGCCAGCCACGCACGGTTCCTACTCACCAGGCCATTAAACACCACTGCTGGATTATTCTCATCTACTGGGAAACTTTCAGCAGCAGCAGAGAGTCTCAGTCGCGTCTCGCGAGAGGTCGGACCACGCTATTACGAGTAAAAGTGAGAGAAAATGGCCGTAAATCTGAGCAAGAATGGCTCCTCACTCATGGACGCGTACAGAGAGGTGGTGGACGAGAAGTCGGACACAAACTGGTGAGCTGTCCCGTTTATTTATTTTATTTATTTATTTATTACAGAGAATTCATGATTGTTGCAAACCTCACTTCCTTGTTGACTGAAACGGTGTCAGTCCGCCATCTTTGTAGTTTAATTGTCACTCCCCGATGTGACTCGAGTGCAGATTTCAGTCGCGCATGCGTCACTTTCCGACAGGTAGCGTACAGGAGACTTCTGTAACGCACCATGCATTCTTAAATTAGTAACAAGTAAGAAAGCTATAATCTGATATATACTCCAACCTACTTAACCAACACACATACACACACACACACACACACACACACACACACACACACACACATATATAAACACACACACACATATTAGTTAACTATTTTAATAAATAGTTAACTAATCATTGCAGCTCTAAAAACAACAAATACAGTGTGTGTTTCCAAGTGTTACGTGTGTGTGTGTGTGTGTGTGTGTGTGTGTGTGTGTGTGTGTGTGTGTGAGAGAGAGAGAGTGACA
>NW_023269159.1:0-1240 GCF_013103735.1 Etheostoma cragini
GTCTATGTGCGTGTGTGTGTGTCTGTCTATGTGTGTGTGTGTGTGTGTGTGTCTGTCTATGTGTGTGTGTGTGTCTGTCTGTGTGTGTGTGTATGTGTCTGTGTGTGTGTGTGTCTGTGTGTGTGTGTGTGTGTGTGTGTGTGTCTGTGTGTGTGGAGACTCATATATTTGGATGATTCCCCCTCTGGGGTTCAATAAAGATTATTGACTCATATTATTGGAGAGACTTTTCGTCCATTCAGCAGAGTCTGGTTATTGTTTTAAGCGACTGTGATTGGACAACAGGCTGCTTGGGATGAGCTGCTGATTGGTGCACAGGAATGTACAAAAAAGATTTTGTTAACCCTCCGGTGGTTTCAGGTCAAATTTGACCCGTTTACCAAAACTTTCTATATCAGTATTCCTATACTTTTAGTGTGTATAGAGCAGCATATCTCCACCAGACTCCATGTAAATAATCACTACTTTTAGCATGTATAGAGCAGCATATCTCCACCAGACTCCATGTAAATAATCACTACTTTTAGTGTGTATAGAGCAGCATATCTCCACCAGACTCCATGTAAATAATCACTACTTTTAGCGTGTATAGAGCAGCATATCTCCACCAGACTCCATGTAAATAATCGCTACTTTTAGCATGTATAGAGCAGCATATCTCCACCAGACTCCATGTAAATAATCACTACTTTTAGCATTGTAAAACACACTTCATTCAAAGTGGACAGAGACCCACACACACACACAAACACACGCGCACACACACAGACACACATTCAAACACAGACATACACATACATACACCCACACACACATACACAGACACACACACACACACACACACACACAGGGTGACTCTGCAGCTTGTTACTGGACCAGTTCCAGAGATGGTTGTCCAATCAAAAGTCCCCTTTAAGATAGAAGTGGCCCATAACATCCGTCACCATGGAGACGATGCTGTGCCTGAAGGAGCCCAGAGTCATGTGACCAGTGATGCAGCAGGTGTGTTTGAGAGCAGGTGTTGCAGAGCAACGTGATGCTCGTCCTGGGTCTTAATGGAGAAGACCAGGAAGTCTCTCGGCTGGGGGAGCGTAAAGCGCTCCAGGAAGTCTCTCGGCTGGGGAGCGTAAAGCGCTCCAGGAAGTCTCTCGGCTGGGGAGCTTAAAGCGCTCCAGGAAGTCTCTCGGCTGGGGAGCGTAAAGCGCTCCAGGAAGTCTCTCGGCTGGGGAGCGTAAAGCGC
>NW_023269159.1:1474-3125 GCF_013103735.1 Etheostoma cragini
GCTCCAGGAAGTCTCTCGGCTCGGGAGCGTAAAGCGCTCCAGGAAGTCTCTCGGCTGGGGAGTGTAAAGCGCTCCGGGAAGTCTCTCAGATGTCCAATAACGCCGCGCGGAGCTCCTTTATGAGACATTTCATTCTGCAGCCGGGATGCAAATGAAAAGCAGTTATTATCATTTTAGTGTTCTGCAGCGGGATGTTATTGTCTTCACTCAGCCGCCTCGAGCTGTGTGTGTGTGTGTGTGTGTGTGTGTGTGTGTGTGTGTTTGTGTGTGTGTGTGTGTGTGTGTGTGTCACTGCGCGTGTAGAGATACAAACACACACACACACAGACAGACAGACATACAGACAGACAGACAGACAGACAGACAGACAGAGACACACTCGCACACACAGAGAAACGTGTGTGTGTCTGTCAGTGCTTGAACACAATGTGTATGAATGTGTGTGTCTCTCTTTCTGTCTGTCTGTGTGCGTGCATGCGTTTGTGTGTGTGTGCGTGTGTGTGCGTGTGCGTGTTTGTAATAGCAGTTTCTCCTGCAGTCTGACTGCCAGGTGGACTGGCCCGGTCTCTCAGTGTCCCCTTTACTAACCGTCTGTCCGTCCCGTGCAGGCAGCGCCGGCACCTCGGTGACGTTCAACCGGAACGGCGACGCCCCCGGCCGCTACGACCTGTTCCAGTACCAGTGGAACAACGTCTCCGGGCCGGGGTACCGCGTCGTTGGACAGTGGACCGAGACGCTGCAGCTCAATGTGAGTTCACACACACACCTGACAGACGCTGAAGGAACACACACACACACACACACACATACTGTCATATATACAGTATATAGTAAAACATGGTATGTCGCTGACAATACTCACATCATAATTTCACAGTGACATCATAATGTCACAGTGACATCATAATGTCGCAGACAATAATTCAGTGTGACATCATAATGTCAGTGTGACATCATGATGTTCTAGAAAAACACTTTTCTGGCCTGACGCCAAAGCTCAGGAACGTGAGGTCCTTATAGCCGTTGGGGTTTGAAGACATGCAACCTTCCCGGAGAGGGTACTCTGCTATCCCAGAATGCATCTGTGGTGTGCCGCCAGACGTTCTGAGGAGATATGTCAGCAGATGTTATTTCTGCTAATGAGGCTCAGCAGCCGGCAGGATCTCTCCGGCTGTCAGACATCAGAGGAGAGCGGAGACCGATCCTCGGAGCCGCTCGCCGTCGCCGGGTCAGAACCACCGTGCCAGAACCTCCGGGTCAGAGATGCCGGGTCAGAACCTCCAGGTCAGAACCGCCGGGTCAGAACTACCGGGTAAGAACCTCCGAGTCAGAACCGCCGGCAAAAACCGTCGGGTCAGAACCGCCGGGTCAGAACCGCCGGGTCAGAACCGCCGGGTCAGAACCTTGTTTCATTCTCAGACCCATTCATCAGAAGACGTCCCGTTTGGAAACTTTTAGATATTTTTAATTTGTGAACAACAACGCAGCGATGACGTTGTTGTTCTGCAGACACGGTGCTGAGATATCTTTAGAATCCGAATCAGCTTCATTCGCAGGTATACACAACACACACATGCACACACAGAGACACTCACACACACACACACACAGACACTCACACACACACACACACACACTCACACACACACAC
>NW_023269160.1:0-1424 GCF_013103735.1 Etheostoma cragini
ACTAGGTGGCGCTATACCAGAAAAAACACGTTTGGCCCTATAACTCCCAAACCGTACATCGGATATTAAAAAAACTTACATCCACACGTTCCCTGAATCCAAATGAATCTCCTGATGTAGGCCACGCCCATTTCCGCCTAGACTTTTATGCGTTAAAAATCGCGATTTATTGAAAACCAACTTTTTCTAACTCCTCCTACACCGTGCAATGGATCTGCCCGAAACTTGCCACATAGCACCTCCAGACTGGCCTGACAAAAGATTGCATAAAGATAATTTATCGGATAAAAATTGCGCGTATTCCGCGCAAACAAATTTGTGTAGCTAACGCTGAAAAAACTGACTTTGCCATATCTCGGCCAAGATGAATTCTATCAAAGCCAAACTTGACAACATTCCTTACCGTGACCCTCTGAGGCCCTGAGACAAATTTGACAAACATTGGCCTCTAGGGGGCGCTACAAATACAACAAATTTATATCTCATGAACCACTCATCCAAATTTTACGAAATTTGATAGATACCATCTAGGCCCAATCCTGGGGTGGTTTTTATATAGGGGTACTAATTGGTATTAGTGGGCGTGGCCTATGGGCCAATGTTTAGAGTAGCCACTTAAACTAAAGTGAAATATTTGAAATTACCAGGGTAGATGTACAATCGGTAGCAGACCCGCCTTACCAAATATTTCAAATGTGGACCACTAGGTGGCGCTACAATGACGTCAAACGTGTTTTTGCCTATAACTCCCACAATATACATCACTCATTGAAAATCTTTACGTCCACATGTGCACTACATCAGGTGGAGACACATGAGACAGGCCACGCCCATTTCCGTTCACAATTATTTTCCCAATATTGTGACAAGTGCAAAACAGACTTTAACGAACTCGTCCTAGGCCGTGCAACAGACCCGCACGAAACCTGGTTTATAGCATCTCCAGATGGCCTTGACAAAAAGTTGCATAAAGATTATTTATACAATAAAAATTGCGCATATTACGCACAAACAAATTTGTGTAGCTAACTCTGAAAATACTGACTTTGCCATATCTAGGCCAAAATAAATTCTATCAAAGCCAAACGTGAGAACATTCCTTGCCATGACCCTCTGACTCTGCTAAACAAATTTCAAGAACATTGGCCACTAGGGGGCGCTATAAATACAACAAGTTTATATCTCATGAACCGCTCATCCGAATTTTACAAAATTTAATGGATACCATCTAGGCCCACTCCTGAGGTGGTCCTTACAGTGGGGTACTGATTGGTTCAAGTGGGCGTGGCCTATGTGCCAACGTCTGCATTAACCACTTCCACTAAAGTGAATTATTTGAAATTAAAAGCGCAGATGTGGAAAGACAGAGTTTCACTGTGATATTAATCTGTAGCGTTACATGCGCCTATCGATATTTCCCGACG
>NW_023269161.1:0-5620 GCF_013103735.1 Etheostoma cragini
GGAACATGGATGTGTAGAGATGGGCTTTTGAACAATGCGCCTTTTTGACATGTCAAAGTAGGAAAAGCAAAGGTAGAAATAAAAATAAAATCATGGCTTAACTCAGTTTGCATTTTTACACTGGACATAAGGCATTCTAAAGTCAAGAAAGTAGGTGTTAACCCTTTCAAGTAACCTTGTCCAGCATGGACTAAACATTCCTCAAGACTGACTATAACTTCAGATAATTATAAAGCTTAGCATGTTTTATTACCTTCACACACATTAGTTACCCAAATATCTGCTACTACCACTCTGATCATAGTCCCTTCCTTAATACTCCATAAAGAAGCAAAGAACGATTATCATGACAGAGAACATATGGAATGAATCATTACTCTATGTCAGGACCAAACACGTTCAAAACACACTCCTCAAGTCAGAAACTCAAGAAATGATCCCTGAAAGTATAGTCTTGGCTAGACTGAAGGGGTGACACTGCGTCTCATTCACTGCAGGGTGATTGTCACTCAGGGTTCAGAGGGACAGAAGCTAATCGTTACGTGCTCCAGATGACTCTGAGGTGAGAAAATCTATTTAGATCTTTAAGAAGACCGATATGTAGATTGAATTAGATTTTCAGTCACTGTTGTCTTAATACTTCAGGTTCAGCCTACTTATTCTCTACAATAAATGTTCCAGTCCTTTCTCCATTAATACTGGTTTTTAACATGCTTCCACTGGCCCAGATTATGGAAAACAACAAAATAAGTTACCATAAATATGCGGACGACACACAAATTTACATAACTTTATCCTCAGGGGACTATAGTCCAATACAACTACGGATTAAGTGCACTGAACAAATTAACGGCTGGATGTGCCAGAACTTTCTGAAATTAAATGAAGGAAAAACTGAGGTGGTTGTTTTTGGAGCAGAAGAGGAACAATTAAAAGTCTGCGCTCAGCTTCAAACAAGAATGTTAAAAACAACAGACAGCCAGAAATCTTGGTGTAGTCATGGACTGAGACCTGATTTTTAACAGCCACATTAAGACAATTACAGAGTCAGCCTATTATCACCTTAAGAATATATCAAGAGTTAAAGGACTTATGTGTCAACAGGATTTAGAAAAACTTGCCCATGCTTTCATCTTCAGTAGACTTGACTACTGTAACGGTGTCTTTACAGGTCTCCCTAAGATATCAATCAGACAGCTGCAGCTGATTCAGAACGCTGCTGCTCGGGTCCTCACTAAGACCAAGAGACTGGATCACATCACTCCAGTTCTGAAGTCTTTACACTGGCTTCCTGTTCCTCAAAGAATTGATTTTAAAGTACTTTTGCTAGTTTATAAATCACTCAATGGTTTAGGGCCAAAATACATTTCTGATCTGCTACTACACTTTGACCCCCCCAGACCTCTAAGGTCATCTGGGACAGGTCTGCCTTCTGTCCCCAGAGACAGAACTAAACAGGGGGAAGCATTTTAAGCTTGTTGCGTATTTTATTAGCCCTGTGTTGGGTTGATGGGGGCAGGCGGGGCTTGAAAATTCCCCCTTCCCCCGATTTTACTATCACTTTTTACTGACAAAATCAAGTCTGTGTTTTGGTAAAAACATTTAGTATCAAATGTTTCATTGTGTCAAATTATATTGGAAAGCTGAATCGGGCAGTGGAACCATGAAAAGACCCCATGCCAATCTACTTGACCGTAGCCTGTCAAGTCAGTGACAAATCCAAGATGAATTTCCTCTTTCAAACTGCATTTCTTAGTAGTAGTAGTAGTAGTCTTTCGTCCAGTAGATGGTGGCTTATCTGCTGTCACTTTTGACTGAAAAATTCAAGTTTGAATGTTTGTAAAATGTTTTGCTTCAAAAGTAGTCTTTTTTCCAATATAATCAGACAGCTCAATCTGGCAGTGGAGCCATAAAAACACTACATTCCATAAAACTACTCAACAATTGACTTTCAAGTCACTGACTGATCACAATTACTCCATGGAAAATTTCTATTAGGATGTTTTTATGTGGCTCGTTGGTCTAGGGGTATGATTCTCGCTTCGGGTGCGAGAGGTCCCGGGTTCAACTCCCAGACGAGCCCTTAAGGCAGGAGCTGAAATTTAAAATCCAGTTTATCATAAAATTAACCCAGATTAGGAGCAAGCAAAATTGTACAAGAGCATGTTGGCAATTTTTCAAATCCTGCTTCAACTGCAAGCAAAAGAAAAAACTGGGAAAGAATAAGAGGAACAATGAGCAGAACATGGTTCTCCTTTTTCCTTCGTCGGGTCTCTGCCTGTCGGAGATTTTCATTTTTTTATTTATTCAATCTGTTTGAACCGTACAACACAGTCCCCCCCGCCTCTGTTCAAACCATATCAATTGCATGCTTAAAATAACATTTGGTTAAAGCCCCGCCCATTTAAAGACAACCTGACATACTTCCGGGTTAAATCCTGTCCACTTCCGGGTTTGGCCCTGCCCAGTCCGAGCACAGATACAAATAATGCTGTACTCGCTCATCACTACCAGGTACTTTAAGATCTGAAGGTAAGGTCTCTAATCTTCTGAGGTATGATCCCATCCAGGACCGTGCCATAGGTGCAGTCTTAGGATTTCTGGATGGGGCCGTGGCTGCTGTAATGTGTATAGCTGTAAATCTTCTCCCTAAAAACAATAACAGGTCCGGCATTCCTCACCCTTCTTTCTCCCTTGGCTTCTTCATCACTCTTCTTTGCACTTGTTCCCACTTGGACCTCCACAGGAAACAAAAGAGGGCTCGTTCCAGGTTTAAAATTTCTTTTCTGGGTGGAATTAAAACAGAGCTGAGGAGTAAAAGCAATGGTAAGCAAAAGCAACTACAAAAGGCCAAACAGCAAAGCCCACCAAAAATAGTTTAACTCATCGGCGTTTCCCTTCAAGGAAGTCTTTAGTAAAAGGCGAAAGACTTGTGCATTATGAAGAGAAACCAGAGTGAGTACAGCCGTCTGCTTGAGAGCAGCCAAAAACCCATGTTGATGCAGTCCAAACCATCACAGTAAGCCTCACTTGGTGAGCCGCTTTTCCACACTAAAATGATAAGAGGCAACTTGGTAGACTCCTTGCTGATGTGTATACCTGTACTCACAATAGAGTGCGGATCGGGCCGGATTTTTCTGTCCGAGCCCAGCCCGCGTCCGACAGAGCAGTAACCGAACCCGACCCGAGCCCGACAGGCATTAAGATATTTATGTCCGAGCCCGACACAGTTAAAATTTCTTTCCCTTACTAATGACAAATGTACGATTGTTTGTGTGGAAAGCCCGCTTTTATTAACATCATATTTGGGGGATTATGTCAGTAAATCTGAGTAAAATAAATACCTTGCTTAACCTGTATTGATAAGCCTCCCCAATAAGAGATGCGGTAATTCAGCATTCATTCACACATATACTGTACATGTTTAGTTTAATGCCTTGCTGCCGCTGCTGAGAATGTAATATAATAGGTTTACTTGATATAGCACCTTTTACAGACAAAGTAGCAAAGTGCTTCACATGATAAAAATTTGTAAAATACAGTAAGACCCAAACATTAAATAAGCAAGCAAAAAGAAAAAACAAACCAATAGAAATTAAAACCCAAAAGTTATAAACAGGAACAAAGAATGAGTTTACACAAAAAAAGTGTTCAATGCCTTATCGCGCTGATGTGACCGAGCCCGACCTGAACCCGAGCATCCTTTCTAAAAATCTGTTCGAACCCGGCCCGGCCCGTTGGGTACTGTCGGGTCCCGTCGGGCTCGGGTCGGGTATCCATCCTCTAACTCACAATGCCCTGTTTTTAAAACACCAGCCAATCACAAGTGTTACATGTGAATAATCATTTCGTGAGTAATCAGGAAGCTCACATAAAAAATAGCTGCAAGATCTACCAAATGTTTAACTTTGCAACCCGTAAGCTGTTGGAACCTGGTCCTTCCCATAAAATGTGAATCAGAGATTTTCCACCGGCCTTTTACAACAGAGCAGCAGAGCAGAGTGGCGCAGCGGAAGCGTGCTGGGCCCATAACCCAGAGGTCGATGGATCAAAACCATCCTCTGCTAATTGCTGATTGTGTCAGCATTGACTCTATGACCACACTGTTGATGTTTAATAATGCAAGTGTCTGAAAGGTACACCTTCAATGGTATGTCAAGTTTATTTAATCCATTAAAATGGAAATAAAAGTAACACAGTAACAATAACACACATAGCAACTGGAACAAAAGATATACTACTCAACATTAATGTTCAAAAAAATGGTACAATAAAAACTGTAAAATATGTACATTAATTGCTTTATGTGCTGTCTGGCTTCAAAGCCTGTAACTGCAACTGCAGTGGCTGGAAATCAAACCTGGGCAAAATGCTTGCACTGCTAATGGTATAAATCATAGTCAAAAAGTAACACACCTGTTTCCTTTCTGCAGGACAATGCAATGTTTACTGCAAATGAACTATTGTATTGAAACGTTTCCAGCAGAAAGCACCATTTCAAAGAGACACAGCAAACCTACAATGAAATTGTAATTGCACTGCTTTGAAAATAGTAAGAACCTTCCACTTGCTGTCCCTCTGGCTCTTCCTCTCTCTGTCCCATTTATGTTTTCTTCCTCCTCACTCTTTTCTTCATCCTCTTCACCCTTTTCTTCATCTTCCTCACCATCTGGAATATCCCTCTCTGTGTCAGAGCCCTCACTTTCATCACATGACCTCTCTCCAAAACTTCAAAAAACTCCTCTGGCTCTCCCTCTTCCTGCTCTTCAGTCCCTTGATTTGTTTTTCTCACTGCTGTTTTCCTCACTTTTTGTTTACTAGGGCTCTATATCGCTTCCTCGCTTCATGATGAATATTAGAAGAAGATAAAACTTAGGGGTATGCATTACATTTCCCTCCCTACTCAACACAGACATAAAGCCTGTCAATTACTTTACACAAATGTAGCTATTTGTTATCGCAATGCAACAGCAAAGACGGATAAAGTTACGTGTTAACATCCAGAGATGCCAAAAGTATTCACTTCCCGTACTCGAGTAGAAGTAATAAGAGATAATTATCTTAAAAAATACTAGTAAGTAAAAGTAGAAGACCTAATTTAACTTCTTTACTCGAGTAAAAGTAACAAAGTAGAGGCTTAGAAATTGACTTGAAGTATAAAAGTAAAAGTAGCCTTATGATGACAAAGCTACCTGGACCAGACACGCTGAGGAACTACAGTGGACATGGAGAAAAGACTCTTTATTCTTTATTCTTTATATGCCATTGGCTACATTTTAAATGGCTGTCTGTCAATAGGACTAAAACATATAGCTTATTTATATTGACAGAGACTTGGACTCCAGGTTAATAAGATCCTGACCGAGTAGCAAGGTATAAATTCAGCTGTGATTTTGTGAGAATTACGTAAATATTCCCATCCAAGTAGATTCAATGTGGTATTGATGAAGCAAAAATAATAACTAACTCCAGTGAAATCATTTAAACTTAGTGAGGACTAGATTAGGACTGGATTTAAACCTGATTTTGGTTTCCAACTTGACCAAGTGTGTCTGTTAAAACACACACCTTCTCTCTGTTGATGCTTTATTACAATCAATCAGGATAAACATGGGCGTGG
>NW_023269162.1:0-3000 GCF_013103735.1 Etheostoma cragini
CTCTCTCTCTCTCTCTCTCTCTCTCTCTCTCTCTCTCTCTCTATGTCTCTCTGTCTCTCTCTCTCTCTCTCTAATCCTATGTCTGTCTCGGTTTCCGCTTCATTTTCTCATTTTCTTTTGTTTAATTTGTTGAGACTTTTGGAGAAAAAGCCATGCCAGCAATGGTATGCATGTCTTTCTTTTCTCTTCTCTTCTCTCTCCCTCCCTCCTCCCTCCCTCCCTCCCTCTCTTTATTTGTCAAACTGAACCAGAGTGGAACCACTACAAAAACACAAAAAAAGACTAAAAGACGGACCGGTTGGCATTTCTTCAGACACTTCTTCTTCATCTCACCGGCTCTGGACGTCTGCCGCCACCCCCCCGCTGAGAGAGGGGGGGAGAGGGGGGGAGAGGGGGGGGGGGGCATCGCTTCACATTAAATCAGACTCAAAAAACAAAACACAAGATTAAAAAAAAAGCACCTTTGGACCTTTTTCCTTTTTTAAAATTTTTTTTTTTTTTTTACTGTGTTGAAGTGAAGTCAAGTGCTATTATTATTATTATATTATTATTATTATTATTATTATATTATTATTATTATTGTAGCCACTCTGTCTGGACCCCTTTTTTGGAAGAAATAAGCAAAAGGATAAAAAGACACACACACACACAAAGAAAGAAAGAGAGAAACTTTAAGCCAATCAGCACCGAGCTCCGGGGGAAATAAATGTACAATTAAAATAATAATAATATTAAAATAATCAAATTAAAAAACATGTTTTTATTTTACTAATCTACTGGAAATGATCAGGCCGTCAGTAGAAAAAAAGATACAAAAATTAAAATAATGACAAATAATATTATTGTCACTTTTACACTTTTTTTTACTTTTTTGGGAAGAAAAGAATATTAATTATAATAAAAAAAGTATTAATAATACAATTATTATTAATAATAATGTTAAATATTATAAAAAAAATTATTATAATATAATAATAATTTGGGGGGGTTACATTGTGGCCTGCTTATTCCCTAGTAGTAAAACAATCTGAAGAGAAGATTTATTATTATTATTATTATTATTATTATTATTATTATTATTATTATTATTTCTCTCTCTCTGGACTTTTGTGTTCCTGAATTTAATTATGAATAATAATTTCCTCCGTGCCGACGAACACGCTTGTACGACCGAGTGACTGTCGCGGAACAAAAAGGAACAAAAAGAAAAAGGAATAAATGATAATACATAAAAAACAAGGTGAAAAAGAAAATGGAGGCAAAGCGCAGAAGGACTCACACACACTTGAAAGTAAAAAACCACCAATCAGATTCACTCTTTCTCTCTCTCTCTCTCTCTCTCTCTCTCTCTCTCTCTCTCTCTTTTCCTCGCTCTATCACTTTGTTTTCTCCATCCTATTTTTCCCTCTCTATCGTCCGCCCTTTCTTTCTTCATTGTTCTCTCGCACCATCGTACACACCTGTAAAAAAAACAACAACAAAAACACACAAAAAGAGAAACTAGCCTTTTCTTCACGTCGGCTCGGTAGGCTTTAGTCGAAACTAGTTCGTTCAGACAGAAAAGAGTAATAGTGAAATCAAAACATGAGCTTCTTCTTCTTTATGTGTTTGCTTCTGCCGCTGTAGTGTCCTGGTCCGAGTGGAAGGTGATGAGACTACGTATACTATCTCAAATACTGTATTTACAAACGCATGCCAGGGCTGGCCTCAATGAAAACAACGCATCATGGAAGAAATACTCACCTCGTTATGGAAGAAATACTCAGCTCGTTATGGAAGAAATACTCAGCTCGTTATGGAAGAAATACTCACCTCGTTATGGAAGAAATACTCACTTCATCATGTAATACTGTAACATCCGCATCATGGAACGATCTGCAGCAAACCCTGAACGCAACATGTAATACTTTCTCCGCATTTTGTCATAACTTCTTACATAATATGGCTAATTTACTGCATAATATGGCTAATTTACTGCATAATATGGCTAATTTACGGCATAATATGGCTAATTTACTTTATTATATGGCTAATTTACTGCATATTATGGCTAATTTACTGCATATTATGGCTAATTTACTGCCTAATATGGCTAATTTACTGCATAGTATGGCTAATTTACGGCATATTATGGCTAATTTACTGCTTAATATGGCTAATTTATTGCATATTACGGTTGTGTGCATTATGTAACAATCTGTCTTTTGTTATGAAACCCTGAATGCACCATGTGGTAAATGTCTCCACGTATTGTTACAAATTACTAAATAATACGGCTAGCTTACTAAATAATACGGCTAGCTTACTAAATAATACAGCTAGATTACTAAATAATATGGTTAGTTTACTAAATAATAAGGTTAGCTTACTAAATATTACGGCTAGCTAACTAAATAATAAGGTTAGCTTACTAAATATTACGGCTAGCTTACTAAATAATACGGCTAGTTTACAAAATAATACGGCTAGCTTACTAAATAATACAGCTAGATTACTAAATAATATGGTTAGTTTACTAAATAATAAGGTTAGCTTACTAAATATTACGGCTAGCTTACTAAATAATAAGGTTAGCTTACTAAATATTACGGCTAGCTTACTAAATAATACGGCTAGTTTACTAAATAATACGGTTAGCTTACTAAATATTACGGCTAGCTTACTAAATAATACGGCTAGATTACTAAATATTACGGCTAAATTACTTTATAAAAATGGCTAGCTTACTAAGTAATACGGCTAGCTTACTAAGTAATACGGCTAGCTTACTTTATAAAAATGGCTAGCTTACTTTATAAAAATGGCTAGCTTACTAAGTAATACGGCTAGCTTACTATGTAATACGGCTAGCTTACTAAATAATACGGCTAGCTTACTAAATAATACGGTTAGCTTACTAAATAATATGGTTAGCTTACTAAATAATACGGCTAGCTTACTAAGTAATACGGCTAGCTTACTTTATAAAAATGGCTAGCTTACTTTATAAAAATGGCTAGC
>NW_023269163.1:0-226 GCF_013103735.1 Etheostoma cragini
CAGTGAACTAGACATATGCAAATTAAAATAGATATAATTAACCATGTTGAAACACGTCACAAGCTATCTTGAGGGTTAAAATTTTTATCATTTAAAATAGTTAACAGAGATCTGATTGTTGCGTGGTTATTATATAGGTAACGTTTGAGAAGTATGGCATGGTTTGAAACAGAATGACGGATTGATGAATGCAGCAGTAGCATGTAAATAACCATAGTTTTGGATG
>NW_023269163.1:449-654 GCF_013103735.1 Etheostoma cragini
ATTTCACTTTGAACACTTACGATTGGGTGGTCATTAAAAGTACAGATATAGTACAAGTACAGATGTAAACAGCAGAGTAAGAAGGAGTCTACCAAGCCTCTTATTACTTTATTTACTTAACCAAGCAATGTCATAAGAGTTAACCTCACTTCAAGTCATCATATTGGTTGCCTTACAGCTATATGAACCTGGTCCAACAGTGGCA
>NW_023269163.1:902-1087 GCF_013103735.1 Etheostoma cragini
ACAGCTCATGAAGGTGGGGTAGAGGGAATGAGCGTCAGTGGTACACCCGATAGCCAGCCTTCGCATGAAATGCCAGATATCCAGCCGTAAGTGGAGGTCTGGCCACTCTCCAAACCTTGTCTGCAGCTTGCTGGACCGCTCACTAAGGCAGCAGCCACAGTCCACATACAGCAGCAGTGGGGGTG
>NW_023269163.1:1097-1218 GCF_013103735.1 Etheostoma cragini
CTGATGATGTATTAGTCATTTTGCTGGTGGTTTCTTGGTCAAGGCAACAAGCTTGATCGTTGAAATACAGTTGCACGCCACGTATCACAAAACTGTTGGGTGGGGCCTTATGTATTTGCTT
>NW_023269163.1:1323-1481 GCF_013103735.1 Etheostoma cragini
TGCAGAACTGTACCTTCTAATAGAGGTAAGGCCACTTGGGTTATCTTTGGGAAGCTCTATGGTCTTCTGCACAAAGACATACCCCAGAGTTGTCTCCCTCCAGGTTATTTAAGCAACCAACGTCCCTGGGTGGACTTGAACCACCATCCTTTCGGTTA
>NW_023269163.1:1696-1879 GCF_013103735.1 Etheostoma cragini
AAGCTTGACCATTGACATGCAGTTGCACGCCACGTATCACAAAACTGTTGGGTGGGGCCTTATGTATTTGCTTGTGACCTGCATACCAATGACCATCAGTGATGTCAAAAGTACTCAATGCCCGTACTCAAATAGAAGCACAGATAATTGTGTTAACAAATACTCTGGTAAAAGTAGAAGTAC
>NW_023269163.1:1933-2117 GCF_013103735.1 Etheostoma cragini
TCTTTACTCAAGTAAAAGTAACAAAGTACAGGCTTAGCAATTTACTTAGGAGGAACAAGACTCGCCCCAATTGTGCTATTAAAAACCTCCTTCACCATTCTGGCGGGGACAATGTCTAAGGGACAGTTGGTAGGTTTCATGAGTTGTACAACCTCACTAAGTAACGTCAGAGAAACGGGCTTAA
>NW_023269163.1:2127-2256 GCF_013103735.1 Etheostoma cragini
CACAGCTGAGTGTGTAGGAGAAGCAGATAAAAAGACCTTACATTTAACACTGGTAATTTTCCTGAGAGATACTACTTTGTCAATAAAATAAGCGAGAAATTTCTCATATGTACTTATTGACACATCTGT
>NW_023269163.1:2420-2626 GCF_013103735.1 Etheostoma cragini
TAGACTGTCCCTTAATCCAGTCAGTGTCACTACACTTTTACACACTGTTACTCGGTAAAGCCAACACAACTCGTTCTACATGTGCTTTTCAGGACATCTTTTTTACTTTACTGTCAGACCATTGCCTTAAATACAATGTGACCCATATTCCGGAAGTTTACGGTCGGTTGCTGCTAGCTTTTGAGCTAGCTGTTGCTGCATTTTGG
>NW_023269163.1:3143-3330 GCF_013103735.1 Etheostoma cragini
CAAAGAAATAAAATAGATAAAAAGACAGTATAAAGACAACAAAATACCAATGAAAATAATAACAACAATAAGAACATTTGTCAAATAAACAAAGAAAAGACCATAACTGATTATTAAAGTGTCAGTGTTTAGTCCAGTGTTAAAAATTATTATAAAGTGACCAGGTGTGCATGTATGTATGTGTGTA
>NW_023269163.1:3523-3920 GCF_013103735.1 Etheostoma cragini
GTGGTGTCAGCCTCAAGGTCGCGTCGCCAGTTGTTTCTTGGCCGACCTCTCTCCCGCTTGCCTTGTGGGTTCCACCGCTTGCTTTACCAATCCTTGCCTTGACGTCTGCGTCTGTACCGCCCTGCTGGTCAATGATGCTTCCCAAGATTGTGAAGGACTGCGCTTCTTCCAGGGGGCTCCCATTCAGGGTGATGGGTTCTGTGCTTGCGGAGTTGGTCTTAGGATCTTGGTCTTGTCCCTGTGAATGATTAGGCCGTATCGCTGCGACAAGGTTGCCACTACATTTGTCTTCTCTTGCATCTGCTGCTGGTTGTGGGAAAGTAGTGCCAGGTCATCGGCGAAGTCTAAGTCGTCGAGCTGGCTCCACAGAGTCCATTGTATTCCGTTCCTACGCTCG
>NW_023269163.1:4177-4353 GCF_013103735.1 Etheostoma cragini
CCACTCCAAGGACTGTTCAACTATGATGCGTAGAGTAGCGATTTGGTCAGTGCAGGATCTATTTTGCCGGAAGCCTGCTTGTTCGTCTCGCAATTGCTAATCTACGGTTTCCTTCATCCTCTCCAAGAGGACTCGGTTGAAGACCTTTCCTGGCACCGATAGGAGTGTGATGCCCC
>NW_023269164.1:0-351 GCF_013103735.1 Etheostoma cragini
AGACTTTTCAGACTTTCTGTAGAATAGACAGAGACTTTTCAGACTTTCTGTAGAAAAGACAGAGACTTTTCAGACTTTTTGTAGAATAGACAGAGACTTTTCAGACTTTCTGTAGAATAGACAGACTTTTCAGACTTTCTGTAGAAAAGACAGAGACTTTTCAGACTTTCTGTAGAAAAGACAGAGACTTTTCAGACTTTCTGTAGAATAGACAGACTTTTCAGACTTTCTGTAGAATAGAGAGAGACTTTTCAGATTTTCTGTAGAAAAGACAGACTTTTCAGACTTTCTGTAGAAAAGACAGAGACTTTTCAGACTTTCTGTAGAATAGACAGAGACTTTTCAGACTTT
>NW_023269164.1:610-1339 GCF_013103735.1 Etheostoma cragini
AGACTTTCTGTAGAAAAGACAGAGACTTTTCAGACTTTCTGTAGAAAAGACAGAGACTTTCTGTAGAATAGACAGAGACTTTTCAGACTTTCTGTAGAATAGACAGAGACTTTTCAAACTTTCTGTAGAATAGACAGAGACTTTTCAGATTTTCTGTAGAAAAGACAGAGACTTTTCAGACTTTCTGTAGAATAGACAGAGACTTTTCAGACTTTCTGTAGAAAAGACAGAGACTTTTCAGACTTTCTGTAGAATAGACAGAGACTTTTCAGACTTTCTGTAGAAAAGACAGAGACTTTTCAGATTTCTGTAGAAAAGACAGAGACTTTTCAGACTTTCTGTAGAATAGACAGAGACTTTTCAGACTTTCTGTAGAAAAGACAGAGACTTTTCAGACTTTCTGTAGAAAAGACAGAGACTTTTCAGACTTTCTGTAGAAAAGACAGAGACTTTTCAGACTTTCTGTAGAATAGACAGACTTTTCAGACTTTCTGTAGAATAGAGAGAGACTTTTCAGACTTTCTGTAGAAAAGACAGACTTTTCAGACATTCTGTAGAATAGAGAGAGACTTTTCAGACTTTCTGTAGAAAAGACAGACTTTTCAGACTTTCTGTAGAATAGACAGAGACTTTTCAGACTTTCTGTAGAAAAGACAGAGACTTTTCAGATTTTCTGTAGAAAAGACAGAGACTTTTCAGACTTTCTGTAGAAAAGACAGAGACTTTTCA
>NW_023269165.1:0-3364 GCF_013103735.1 Etheostoma cragini
CCAGTTGTATTACTGGTCCTGACTACACTGCAATAAACTTGGTAAAAATACCTTCCGTCTTTGTCTGCTTCTGGGTCCCGTTGAACCATATCTGACAGTTAGTAAGGACTTAGTGAGAGCTCATCTAAAGTGAGGACTATTTATGCCTCATTAAGCATGTACAAATGAAATCTAAAGACAATAGATATTCTCTAGACATTTGTTAATAAAGTATTTCATGATTAATTCAGGTAGTTACAAAGCATTAACTACCTGTTAGTAAGGACTTAGTGAGAGCTCATCTAAAGTGAGGGCTATCTATGCCTCATTAAGCATTTACAAATGATATTGTAACACAAATCAGTTATCTTCTGAACAGAAAAGGGAAAAAGACAACATAAAGTGATATACAACATATCAATTATTTATTACAAAACATCTCAGCCATTTGTTAATAAAAAACAAGACAAAACACGGCTGCATAAACTGTAGAATTGTTCATAAAATGCACCATGTACAAATATATGATAAAATAAATTGAATACATTTCTTTCAAGGATAAACACCCATGGCTGAATACAAATTTACCAGTAGAGGTGACAAATAAAATCTTCATAAAATAATAATATAAAATCTTTCAATGTCAAAATGTAACAACTAAAACAACTTTAGAATAGATGTGAAACCCATGTCAGCTCTCCTACCCCAGCATCAGAGCTCACTTTTTTTTTAGGGGCAGAAGCTTTCCAGAAGCCTTATAGGCTGTGATTGTGTCCTCTATTCCTTGGTCCTCCTGAATAGCAGTGGCACACTGTGTTGCAAACACGCTGAGTTTCTTCACATTATTGTGGTTTTTAAGGAGTTCCTTGTACTTGCCAGGCGCAGCAATGAACAGCTCTGCGATTGGAGCATTGACCACCACCGTGTTCCTGTCCACTCCAACATGCTTGAAAGCAGCAGACATGGTCCCTCCTTTACTGAACTGTCTAAGAATTCTTTTGTACCGGTCCACCACCTGCTCTGGAGTTTGGGCTGCAATTATAACAACATAAAATTAGTGTTCCACAATATTGTTTTTGTTTACTCGGACACTCTTTGATACACACACACACACACACACACACGGCTTGCGAGTCACACTAACATTCAGTTTTAATCTACAATACAAAACGTGACACTGAATGGTCGCAATTAAGAGACCTACATGTTGGTTTAGGGTTATTCCACCTCAAATCAACAAATGCCTTCTGCTTGCATCTCAGGTGTTCTTGAAATTTGTCCTACATAAAGTCTGACCATCCAAAGTGGGACCATTTTAATTTTATTTCTGAAGTTTAGGCATGCAATTAATATACTGTAGATAAGTTAATGCTTGCTTACAATTCAGCAACCTCAACACTAGATACCACTAAATCCTACACACTGCATATTTAATTGTTTCTAAATTTAAACTTTGAAAGGGTTGCATAAGTGGAAATGTGTTTGTTTAATTTGTTCAGTTTGTCTGACAAGTTCAGTGGGCTCGTGAAATATGATTAAAAAAATTCAACCATTAAAAACACTGAATGGGGACACAATCCTCTTTACAGGAAACAGGAAACTACCTATAAAAGGTTATTATCTGATGCCTCTAGCATGAAAATCTTTTGAGAATATAAATCACAAACTTTGCCTGTGCATGTGCTTAAAAGGGCACGGGGGGGAAAAAATCTGCTTTGAGGTGTAATTACCTTTTACCAGGTTCCAGAAACCATGTGTTTATGGTGAAATAGTTAGTTAGCACCAATAAAAATCACACATGTAATGTTGTGTTGGAGGAACCAACCTAGAGGAGCAATTGTACAGCAGAGCTAAGCAGGAACCAATGGAAACGTGGAAAGGGGTCAAAGTAGTTTTTTTACCTCTCTGCCGTGTCTTTGGTTCGACTTTCTTTGACTTCTTCCTATATTTTTTCCCTTTTCCCTTCTTCTTTCTCTTTTTTATCTTTTCCTCCTCTGATGAGGACGAGGAGGAATCAGACATATCAGAGGAAGATTCCACTGGGCTGTCACCAGAAGAATCTGAAGACAAGTTTATTTCCTTGATGGAACCTTTGTCATCCTTTTTGAGAGCTGTTAAAACAGAAACAAATACAAACATAAGGCTCACAATACATGGCACCATGGGAAAGAAATGTTCATATACCCTACTAGAAACCAAAACTAGACTTGCATAAGACTGAACTGTACTACAACTTCACCACATTCTGTGTGTTGGGAGACTTACCTGATGCCAACTGGTCTTTGAGATAGTCTCTCTCCTTGGTCAGCTCAGCAATCTTCTCCTTTTGCCACTCTAACCTCAGCTTCAACATTTCCAACTCATTGGATTTTTGCTTAAGTCCCAGCTGTGCAGTAGGTACCATGGCGGAACCTGAAATAAAATAATGTTTCATTATTTAATGAATCTAAAACATTATTTTAATCTTATTTGCTATTCAAAATGTATCAATTAAATGTATTAATGTATATTGTCTGCTATGTAGCAGAAGGGAGTTCAAAACTCACCTTCACTCCTAACTTGTTATAATTTAACAGAAAACCTACCTACAAAAACCCACACTACATGTTGTTGGCAAAGAATAGATACAGTAAAGAACATATTTTTACTGGCCCTTTTCCATAACACTTTTACTTAAAAACATATACCCATTGTTTCATTAAAAAAACAAATACATGTTATTATTTTCTAGGCATAAAGAGAGGGAGGAATTTGTCACATATGATGATTGCCGTTTAATGTTACAGCGGCGGGGCGGGTTGGGTTGCAGAGTGGTGGGGGAAGAGGATTATGGTAGTAATCTTTACTCAGTACCATTGACAAATTTGCCCTGCACCATTGCTCTAAAAGCTGCTCCATGTATCATCAGCTTTAGCACCCCGGGGCTAGTCGGGCGGAGTCAGCTATACTCGGAGGCTGTGTTCGGTCTTATTCGGGCGGCGTTCACTGAGAGGCTATAGAGCGCGGTTTTGTTGCCTGTTTGCCCGGCTCCGCTCCCATTCCCTGTTGGTCCACCCCGCCCCGGTCTGAAAACCTCTAGTGACAGTGCTTGAATAAAAGTGTAACACAAAAAATACCCACCACTAATGACAGGTATCTCCTCCAATGTGTTCATGCCCTCGGTTTTCTTTTTGCCCCGGGTCCGCATCCCTTTTTTATTTTTTTCGACGTTGTCCAAGCTTCGGCTATCTAACTTTGGCGGTCGTTTTCTTGGTCGCACGTTGATGACGTATTGAACACGGGACCATAGAAGGAACTTTGCAGAGCAGCACATTGCAGAGCAGACTATTGGATTGCAAACCACTACCATTTAAAAGCAAATCTTTTGCAAAAAATGACTAGGTTC
>NW_023269166.1:0-4279 GCF_013103735.1 Etheostoma cragini
ATTGAATTGAATTGAATTGAATTGAATCTAATCACTGTTAATTTGAGCAAATCATTTATTCAACTGGTGGTGGTGATGGTGCAGTGGATAAGTCGTTGGTGTGAGAGACCTTTATGGGTTTAATTCCCGCCTTGGCACATCCACCATGTGTCCCTGACAAGGGCGTCACTTTATATTGAAAATTGGGGACATAGGGGCTTAGATTAGGGGTGTGATGATACATTGGGTCATGACACATGATGCACATGAACAAGATAAGAAGATTTTGAGCATTAGATAAAATATTTGATGCTGAATTATATGTGCGGGGTCCTCCCCCAAATGTTTCTGAGCATAAAACTTGTAATTTCTTGCATTCTTGCAAATTTACGGTGGAATTTTTTTTTTGATATGAGGGATAACCAGTTTGCATTGCAGTCAAGTTGTATTTATGCCTATAATTTGTTTTCTAGTCTTTCAGAAACAGTGATGCATTATAGTGGCTTCTTTTTCTGTAACAAAACTACAAAAAAGTGGTAGAACTGAGAACATAAATGCAAACATAACCAACCAGACCAACATGGTTGACAAAAAAGTGCTGGTGGATATTTAAAAATCAAGTTAGACTTAACAGAAATAGTGGGAAAAAGACTAGAAAAAATCAAGACAGGATGGGGTTACAGTTAATTCCATAGACCTACATATAGTTCAATGACCTAGAGTAAGCTGCTGCTCTCTTTGGATTCATATGATTTTTTTTTTTTCAAATCTGCCAGCTTACCAGATGCAGAAGGTTTGTTAAGGGTTGTTAAGTCACTAATTAAGGATGTTTTATTGAGGGAGTTTTGGGTTTCTTCCAGTGATGAGGCAAAACCTTCAAAGTTGTGAGACCATATGAGGTAAAAATGTTCAAATTTCATGACATTTTCAGTTTTCAGTCCCACCGTCGTGCACAAAATGATCAACTTGGGGTATGGATGCAGTCTGTTGACTTGAACATTTTAAATGTCTACCTCAAAAATAGTTAACTTTCCATTGAAAATTAGTTGTTAAAATGTATTAATATTAGGAATATGAAAAACCTTTATATTGTCCACAGATTCAGTTTCAACAAGAATACAAGAGAGACAGGACATTACAAACGGTACAACAAGACGGACAAAACAGGCAACACATTTCATAAAAAGTGACTTACAAACGTTACATTTACAAAAGTTAATAAATAAATAAATATAGCCTACTAAAAATGCTGTGCTGTGCATAGAACCTGCAGCTCGGAAGTCTGCCTCACGCTACATTCCATTTATGTTATTTAGCACCTTCATAGCATTGGGGATGAAGGATTTCTTGAAGCTGTTTCTATTTGTTGTTGGTACTGCCTGAAGGTAGGTGTTCCAATTAGTTGTGGATTGGATGGGAGGGGGTCACTATAATTTTCCCAGCTTTGTTTGTAACTTCTATCACTGTGCAATAGAAAGCATCCTGACCAACTGTGCAACAGTGTGGTATGGGAGCTGTTCTGTTGCAGAGCGCAAGGCACTGCAGCGGTGTTGAAAACCGCCCAGCGCATCACTGGGACTCCACTACCCGCCATCGAGCACATCCAGAGGAAACACTGTCTGCATCGAGCTCGCAGAATCCTTAAGGACTCCTCTCACCCAGCCCACCGACTGTTTTCTCTCCTGCCCTCCGGCAGGCGTTTCAGATGCTTCCGGACCAGGACCAGCAGGCTAAAGAACAGTTTTTTCCCCAGAGCTGTCTCTTTATTGAACTCTAATCCTCATTGCTCCCACTCCCCTCATATACGTAGACTCTCCTCTCCTTCCTCACACCTGCCTCCATTTTGTTGTCTGCAATACTATAATGTTGACCTACACTGCTGATTGTTATTATAGTAACTGTTTATATCTGCATCTTTCACTACTTACCTTGACTGGTATTTCAATTTGCACTGCTGACTGTTTATTTACAGTAACAATTGTTTACATATACATCTGCGATACCGTACTTTAACTGTAATATGCAATTACTTTCCACTGCACTTTAATTCGGATAGCTTCTGCCCAAACTTTATTTGTACTACCTTTAAATCCATTGTTATACTGCTCATTTTAGCCTAACTTATTATATACACATATCTGTAAAATTCTGATTACAGTAATAGCCATCTGTTAATATATTTATAGTACATATTCACCTGTAAACTCTGTTATAGTAACAACCATCAGTATATTCGGTTCATTGTACTTATCTGTAAAAATTATATTTATTTATTGATCCCCGAAGGGAAACTCTGTGTTGCACAAATAGTAGAAATATAAATAAAGAAATATAAGGAGTGTGGATATTTACATAGTTTAAGGAATATTATGACATAATTAACATAATTAAGGTGTTGCAATGGTAAAAAGTAATAATAATAATAATACAAATAATAATAGTAAAAATTGCGTATTGCACACATTACAAGCCAGTGTTCATGCACAGAACAGATAATATTGTCCAGATAATATTGTCCAGTTTTAACTTCTAAGTGTCTGTCAGACACTTAGAGGGAGCAGTTATGAAGTTTGACGGCCAGAGGCAGGAATGACTTCCTGTGGCGCTCTGTGGTGCATTTTGGGAGAATGAGTCTATCACTGAAAGTGCTCCTGTGATTGAGCAGCAAGCCATGGTGTGGGTGCAAGACTTTGTCCATGATGGCATGTAGTTTGGACAGCGTCCTCCTCTCTGACACACCCGACAGAGAGTCCAGATTCAACCCCACGACGTCACTGGCCTTGTGGATCAGTTTGTTGAGTCTGTTGGCGTCCGCTACCCTCAGCCTGCTGCCCCAGCATGCAACTGCAAACAGGATAGCACTGGCTATCCTGGCTAAACATCGTACTGCAGATGTTGAAGGACCTCAGTCTCATCAGAAAGTCTCCTACTTGTACCTGTACCTGTGTAATGACAACAAAGTTCAATCTAATCTAATGTGTTCTTTATAAATACTGCTTAACCCTTGTGTTGTCTTCCAGAATATCAACACTTTTGTTGACGCGTTTTTTTCAATGTTTGTCACTTTTTGGATGTTTTCAACACTACGTACCACTTACTTATTAACTTTAGTTTTACAGTTATTTTTGGAATTCATGGTCACTGAACCTCATTTACAGGAACTTATGTTTGAGTTAGAAAAGCAGAAATTAGGAATTATTTAGATTAAAATTAAAGGAATGTATGTTGTGTTGATGGATAATCACAGACTGGAATATGTCAACTTTTACACAATACTATTTTGAAACCACTTCAATTTTTTTTTTCAAATGCTACAAAATTGAATAAGACACCCCAAAATTATATGAAAGTAGAGATTTGTACTTTCCAAAGAGCGTAGTGTGGAATAAATCATGTTATTTGGTATAAAAACAATTGGGTAGTTGGGTAGAAGAACATTGATATAGGAAAATGGTTCAATTTGACCCAAAGACACCATGAGGGTTAAGTGATTTTGTGGCCACCATATAATTTGTGAGGTCATGTTCACTATTCTCTGTGGTCTACTATTTTACTATTGATTAGAAACAGATTCATTTACTGTTATCATTAAACATTTATTGACTAATGTAGGAAAACAGTTAAATCTATTTGTGTAAATTAGTTTATTGGAATATTAAAAGGGTTTAGGCTCTTGTTAAAGTTGGACCCCAACTGTCACTGCAGGGTATTGCAGGGGACCACAGGGTGTAGCGCTGCATAGCAGAGAATATGGTGGACGTGGGGGGACGTAGCCGGGTTCAGCAGGACACTGCAGGGCATAACAGAGCTTAGCAGGATATCACAGAGCGTGGAAGGCTGTAAGCCGGGTTCAGCAGGACACTGCAGGGCATCACAGAGCTTAGCAGGGCATCACAGGGCATCACAGGGCATCACAGGGCATCACAGAGCTTAGCAGGGCATCACAGTGCATGGCAGGGCATCACAGGGCATGGCAGGGCATCACAGGGCATCGCAGGGCATCACAGGGCATTGCAGGGCATCACAGGGCATTGCAGGGCATGGCAGGGCATCACAGGGCATCACAGGGCATCGCAGGGCATCACAGGGCATTGCAGGGCATGGCAGGGCATCACAGGGCATCACAGGGCATTGCAGAGCATAGTAGATTGTAAGAAAATATGCTGAGCAAAAAATACACGTAAGGATTTTGGAGAGTGACCTCCCCAGAACTAGGTTAGTTACAAGCATTTGACATATCAGATGAAATTGGGATTGAAAACCATACATCTCCTCTCCTCTCTGTCACAACAAAACAAAT
>NW_023269167.1:0-2338 GCF_013103735.1 Etheostoma cragini
TGTGTGTGTGTGTGTGTGTGTGTGTGTGTGTGTGTGTGTGTCCTACCACAGCGGGTTGAGCACGGCGCGGCAGGTGGCCCGGCTGCAGAGGACCGGTTCGTACTGGATGGGGGGCAGGTCGGGCCGCTCCCTCAGCGGCGTGAACAGCGCCGCCACCGGCACCACCATGCGGGTGGCCTCCAGCCGGCTGGACGGCCACACGTTCCAGCTGAACCGCACGCCGTCGCGCTCCTCGTTCTGGGCGATGTACTCCGGGAAGGTCGCCATGGCAACGCAGGGAGAAATGGGACGGGTCAGATGCAATGTCTGGTCAAATCTGTTGGAGGGGAGAAAGGATGCGATATCAGAATACTGTAGTACCACTAACACACCAGACTCCATGTAAATAATCACTACTTTTAGTGTGTATAGAGCAGCATATCTCCACCAGACTCCATGTAAATAATCACTACTTTTAGTGTGTATAGAGCAGCATATCTCCACCAGACTCCATGTAAATAATCACTACTTTTAGTGTGTAAAGAGCAGCATATCTCCACCAGACTCCATGTAAATAACCACATCATACCACTATGAACTACTCAGGTAATCAGTGAGAGATTAAGTTAATATCTAAATTAGATATTAAAGTCCAGTCTTCATTCAATCTCTCCCCCATACCTCCCTAACCCCCCCCCCCCCTCCCCGAAACTATTATACTATACTATATACTACTCAGGTAATATAAAAGTTAATATCTAACTTTGAAATTAAAGTCCAGTCTTTAATCAAGATCTCCCCCAAACACCTCCCCCTCACCCCCCAAACCTCCCTAAAACATTCCCGAGACACTTACATCATACTCGTATTATACTACTCAGGTAATGTAATAATAAATAATAATAATACATTTTATTTAACAGCGCCTTTCTAACACTCAAGGACGCTTTACAGACAATAAAAGACAGGGAACAGAAAAATGTAAGTAGTAAAACAAAACAACAAACAAATGTATAAGTTAATATCTAACTTTAATATTAGTCCAGTCTTTAATCAAGATCTTCCCAAAATAACTCCCCAAGCTCTCAAACCCCCCAAACTCTCCCCCAATCTCTCCCCTTTAATACCTAAAGTCCAGTCTTTAATCAAGATCACAAACATGCTGCGACACTACCCGTGATGACGTCAGCGTGTCCGCGTGTCACTTGTAAAATATACAAAATAAAGTGTTTTACCTGCAGAGTTGTTTATCCTCGGAGCTAAAGCTAACAGCGGCTAACAGCAGCTAACAGCAGCTAACAGGTTCAGGTGAACGCACAGGTGAGCTAACAGAGTCCGGCGGAGTGTGGAGCTCTGTCAGCCGCACGTCGCGCTCTGTTTGCGGGTAAATAAGCGACTCACCGCCGCTCTGCCCCCACGGAGATGCTGCTCCTCTCTGACAACGAAGCAAAACAACATGGCGGCGCCCCGGCGCCACGTCAAGACGCAGACAGGAGACAGGAGGAGGTCTCACTCTGACCCACATTCAGGGACCAAGGGACCAACAAGACAGGAGGAGGAGGTCTCACTCTGACCCACATTCAGGGACCAACAAGACAGGAGGAGGAGGTCTCACTCTGACCCACATTCAGGGACCAACAAGAAAGACCGGAGGAGGTCTTACTCTGACCCACATTCAGGGACCAACAAGACGAGACGGGTATGGCTGCGGCCTGGAGCATCCCATCTCGCCCGTCCCGTCTCATGCGGTCCCGTCTCATACGGAGCTGTGTCCAACGGTAAAACCAGAGGGTCAAAAGTACGATATCGCGAATAATTTTCCAGATGGAGTCTCGGGTAAATTCGTGACCACATTTGTTGCAATCAATTGAAAAACGTTACAAAACTGTTAAAGTAACCATTTTGCCATAGGCCTACATATAGTTTGCTCATTTCTGAATATTATGCTTTGTTGTTCCATATTAACGTAGCTGCATCTGATGAAACCTGCATCAGCGACTCAGCCGTTTCTGCCATCTAACGGCAGGATCTACAGAGGAGGGATCACAATCCACGATCTGCACTCACAACAACAAGACTACAAAATTAAACATGTTACACGCTTTCCAAGACTTTTTAATTGTATATTCTAGATTGTTTTCACACTTCACTGGGACATGGCTGCAAATAACTGCTTATCAGCCTGGCGAGAGCATTCGACTGTAGCTCTAGTCGCTGCCTCGGCTGTTGGCTCTCCGGGACCCGGGGCAGAACCAGGGACCCGGGGCAGAACGCTGTCGGGTCTCTGGGACCCGGGGCAGAACGCTGTCGGGTCTCTGGGACCCGGGGCAGAACCAGGGACCCGGGGCAGAACGCTGTC
>NW_023269168.1:0-1385 GCF_013103735.1 Etheostoma cragini
AAAGCTATTGCGATGGCTGGGAATCGAACCCAGGTCAACTGCTTGGAAGGCAGCTATGCTCACCACTATACCACCATCACTGGACAATACAGTGTTAACTTCAAATCTTCTAATACATTTGGGCATTGAGACTGAAAGTGCGCTCTATCACTGAAAGTCCCTCCAGGGGGTCCGGTGTTATCATATTCACAAGAATGGGAAGTGTGTGTGTATGTGCTAGCTCCCTTTGATATCTCAGTTGGTAGAGCGGAGATCTGTAGATAGATAGATAGATAGATGTTTATTGATCCCAAGAAAAATGGGAAATTTCTGTGTTACAGGAGCAAAATCAGTCACAAAGCTCAAAATATAAATATAAATGAAATACATGCATCTGCGGTGACTGGAAATCAAACCTGGACAAAATAATTGCACTGCTATGAAAAAAAAACTATAAATCATAGTCGAAAAGTAACACATCTGTTGCCTTTCTGCTGCTTTCTGCTCTGTTGATAAACTTTTCAATTGGTTAGTAGTAGTTACCAGACACGGGCAAATTGCAAATCGTAGTACACTGCCTGTGTCTGCAAATTGCAAATTTACCTTTGTGTGTTATCTCATAGGTACTGGAAGCCATTAAGTCACTTATTTTCAGTCTGTGTTATAAGATTTGCAGTGCACGTTGTGTAGCAGTGCAATCATTTTGCCGAGGTTTGATTTCCAGCCATTTACAGGTTTTAAAGCCATACACAGCATATTTCAATTATCTTGCGAGAGTCATCCCAAAAAAGCTGGGGAGCAATAGTCTGGAAGGGGGGGGGGGAGGAGAAGATGAAAAAGGGGAAGAGGGAGGGAAGAAAGAAAAAGAGGAAACATTAGGAAAAAAGAGGAAATGAGAAAAAAGATGAGAAAGATGCTAATTTCTCTCATACTGCATACCAATGACTGTAAAGATTAACACGAACATGGTTTGCAGAACTGTACCTTCTGATAGACATAAGGCCACTTTGGTTATTTCTATGGTCTTCTGCAGAAGGATAAATCCCAGAGTAGGCTTACTCCAGGTTATTTAAGCAACAATCATCCCTGGGTGGACTTGAACCACCATCCTTTCGGTTAACAGCCGACTGCGCTGACCTATTGCGCCACAGAGACTGCACCTGGCTGATGTTTTATGAGCGGGAGAACCTTGGCTCAGGGTGGGCGGTCATCTGCATCGACCAGGCGGGGGTGAAAAGAGACAGAGAGAGAAATAAAGAGACATGGAGATTTGCAGCAGAGGGTGTCCAGCAGGAACATGGAGGCAGCCGGTGTCTCCAACCACAGATCCAGACTCCACAGCTCCAGAGCCAGAAACACCTGCAGGTAGCGATAGGAGCTGCTTAATTTTCACAAGTACAAAAGGC
>NW_023269169.1:0-1165 GCF_013103735.1 Etheostoma cragini
CGTTGGTTTAGGGAGGACAATGCAGTGTTTTCGCTGTTACAAGCCCTGCACTGGACTTCCATCGATGAACAGAACAAGACGCAGGGTTCAATGTTAAGGTGACAGTAGTACTGGAAAGAAAAAAGAAAATCATACTTGTCCACAGTCAATTTTACTGATTCCTATACACATTTGTTTTTTTAGAATAAAATCTGGGGAAAAAACTGTTAATAGAAACGTTGAAAAAAGTCAAAAACAGAGAAAAATAAATGTCAAACTTTGGAGGAAAAGAACAAAAAAACTTTACAAAAATAAAAAGGCAAAAAACATGCAGATAGATGCTTCTAAAGAAGCGTCAAATGCCAAAAAAAACATTCTAAAAAAACAATCAAAAAGCATTAAAAAAAATCAAAAATGTTACAAGCATCAACAACAGATTGGCTGTCTCAATTCAAAAACATAGAAAAATAAATGTCAAACTTTGGGGGAAAGAACGAAACAATTTTACAAACATGGAAAAAAAGTCAAAAAACATGCAGATAGATGCTTCCAAAGAAGCGTCAAATGCCAAAAACATTTTAAAAAACAGTCAAAAAGAATTAAAAAAGTCTAAAAAGTTACGAGCATCAAAAGCAGATTGGCTGTCTCAATTCTTGATTGACCAACATCTTCAACTCCGAATAATTAATAACAAGCGTTCTCCGACGTGACACAATGATAAAGTCATTTATGGTACCATGAATGGGTTATGCTGACTTGCCCGCCCTGGCGTTTCACTGGCCCCCTTGGCCCCCCATGGCCCCCCTTCCTATTACCACCTGACTGTTGTTGCCCCTCTTCATTCTAACCCCAACCGGCTCCGTCAGACACCGCCTACCAAGAGCCTGGGTCTGGGTCTGGGTCTGTCTCAGGTTTGTTCCTAAAAGGAGTCTTTCCTCGCCCCGGTTTCTTGCTCTGGAGGGAAGTACTAGAGCTGTTGGGTCCTGGTAAATTATAGAGTGGTCTAGACCTGCTCTACCTGTAAATTATAGAGCGGTCTAGACCTGCTCTATCTGTAAATTATAGAGCGGTCTAGACCTGCTCTATCTCTAAATTATAGAGTGGTCTAGACCTGCTCCACCTGTAAATTATAGAGCGGTCTAGACCTGCTCTATCTGTAAATTATACAGTGGTCTAGACCTGCTCT
>NW_023269170.1:0-2800 GCF_013103735.1 Etheostoma cragini
ACATCGAAAAAAGTCATAGGATAGTACATCGAAAAGGTCATAGTATAGTACATAGGAAAAAGTCATAGTATAGTACATAAAAAATGTCAAAAAAGTCATAGGATAGTACATCGAAAAACAGTCATAGTATAGTACATGGAAAAAGTAATAGGATAGTATGTAAAAAAAAGTCATAGGATAGTACATTGAAATGTAATCCTAGTATAGTACATCGAAAAAAGTCAAAAAGTCATAGTATAGTACATCGGAAAAATTCAAAGGATAGTACATCGAAAAAGAGTCATAGTATAGTACATCGAAAAAAGTCATAGTATAGTACATCGAAAAACAGTCATAGTATAGTACACAAAAAAAAGGGATAGTATAGTACATCGAAAAAAGTCAAAGTATAGTTCATCAAAAAAAGTCATAGGATAGTAAATCGAAAAAGAGTCATAGTATAGTACATTGAATAGAGTCAAAGTATAGTACATCAAAAAAGAATCATAGTATTGTACATTGAAAAAGAGTCATAGTATAGTACATCCAAAAATGACAAAAAAGTCATAGTATAGTACATTGAAAAACAGTCATAGTATAGTACATAAAAAAAAAGTAATAGGATAGTATATCGAAAAAACTCAAAAAGTCATAGTATAGTGCATCGAAAAAAATTCATAGTATAGTTCATATAAAAATAGTCAAAGTATAGTACATCGAAAAAGTCATAGTACAGTACATCGGAAAAGTCATACAATAGTACATCGAAAAAAAGTCATGGTATAGTACGTATAAAAAATTCTAAAAAGTCATAGTATAGCACATCGAAAAAAAGTCATAGTATAGTGCATCGAAAAAAAATCCTAGTATAGTACATATAAAAAGAGTCAAAGTATAGTACATTGAAAAAAAAGTCATAGTATAGTACATCGAAAAAGAGTCATAGTATAGTACATCGAAAAAAAGTCATAGTATAGTACATTGAAAAACAGTCATACTATAGTACACCAAAAAAAGAAAAAAATGGGATAGTATAGTACATCGAAAAAAATCATAGTATAGTAAATAAAAAAAAGTCATAGGATAGTAAATCGAAAAAGAGTCATAGTATTGTACATCGTAAAAGAGTCATAGTATAGTACATCGAAAAATGACTAAAAAGTCATAGTATAGTACATTGAAAAACAGTCATAGTATAGTACATCATAAAAAGTAATAGGATAGTATGTAAAAAAAAGTCATCGGATAGTACATTGAAAAATAATCATAGTATAGTACATCGAAAAAAGTCAAAAAGTCATAGTATAGTACATCGGAAAAAGTCATAGTATAGTACATCGAAAAAACTCAAAAAGTCATAGTATAGTACATCGAAAAAAAGTCATAGGATAGTACATAAAAAAAGTCATAGTTTAGTACGTCGAAGAAGAGTCATAGTAAAGTACATCAAAAAATGGCAAAAAAGTCATAGTACAGTACATCGAAAAACAGTCATAGTATAGTACATCGAAAAACGTAATAGGATAGTATGTAAAAAAAAATCATAGGATAGTACATTGAAAAATAATCATAGGATAGTACATCTAAAAAAGGCAAAGAGTCATAGTATAGTACATCGAAAACATTCAAAGGATAGTACATCAAAAAAGTCATAGTACAGTACATCGGAAAAAGTCATACAATAGTACATAAAAAAAAGTCATAGTATAGTACATATAAAAAATTCAAAAAAGTCATTGTATAGCACATCGAATAAGAGTCATAGTATAGTACATCAAAAAAGTCATAGGATAGTACATCGAAAAGGTCATAGTATAGTTCATAGGAAAAAGTCATAGTATAGTACATCGAAAAAGAGTCAATTTTTTGATGTACTATAGTACATCAAAAAATTTCAAAAAAGTCTTAGGATAGTAAATCGAAAAAGAGTCATAGTATAGTACATTGAATAGAGTCATAGTATAGTACATCAAAAAAGAATCATAGTATTGTACATCAAAAAATGTCAAAAAAGTCATAGTATAGTACATCAAAAAAGAATCATAGTATTGTACATCGTAAAAGAGTAATAGTATAGTACATCAAAAAATGACAAAAAAGTCATAGTATAGTACATTGAAAAACAGTCATAGTATAGTACATCATAAAAAGTAATAGTATAGTATGTAAAAAAAAGTCATAGGATAGTACATTGAAAAATAATCATAGTATAGTACATCGAAAAAAGTCAAAAAGTCATAGTATAGTACATCGGAAAAAGTCATAGTATAGTACATCGAAAAAAACTCAAAAAGTCATAGTATAGTACATCGAAAAAAAGTCATTGGATAGTACATAAAAAAAGTCATAGTTTAGTACATCGAAGAAGAAGCATAGTATAGTACATCAAAAAATGGCAAAAAAGTCATAGTATAGTGCATCGAAAAAAATTCATAGTATAGTACATATAAAAAGAGTCAAAGTATAGTAAATCGAAAAAGAGTCATAGTATAGTACATCGAATAGAGTCATAGTATAGTACATCAAAAAAGAATCATAGTATTGTACATCAAAAAATGTCAAAAAAGTCATAGTATAGTACATCAAAAAAGAATCATAGTATTGTACATCATAAAAGAGTAATAGTATAGTACATCAAAAAATGACAAAAAAGTCATAGTATAGTACATTGAAAAACAGTCATAGTATAGTACATCATAAAATGTAATAGGATAGTATGTAAAAAAAAGTCATAGGATAGTTTATTGAAAAATAATCATAGTATAGTACATCGAAAAAAGTCAAAAAGTCATAGTATAGTACATCGGAAAAAGTCATAGTA
>NW_023269171.1:0-6352 GCF_013103735.1 Etheostoma cragini
CGCTCTCTCTCTCTCTCTCTCTCTCTCTCTCTCTCTCTCCCTTCCCATCTCCTCTAGACAGAAGGATGGGATCCGGTTAGGGAGAGTTCTAGCCCAACCGGGCTCCTCTCTTTACCCTGTCTCTCTCAGTTATGCTGTAATGGTTTTAGACTGCTGGGGGACTTCCTTTGACACGTCTGAGCTCCTCTCTTATCTATCTTTCTATCTTTCCATTTGTGTGCATCCATGTCCCAGAAATGCTTGTTACTAACCTAGCTCCGGGGAGTTATTCCCCGGAGTCCTTATGTTCTTTTCCCCCCAGCATGTTTCCTCGGATCAGGGAGGCGCCAAAAATCAGGGTAGCAGCTGTCCATGGTCCCGCTACATGTCCTGCGATGCCATGTTACATCCTGCTACGCTCTGCGGTGCCCAGCTACGTCCTGCTGTGCCTTTTAACGCCCACAGTGCCCTGCTATGCTACAAAGAACTACTACAAACAAACTTTCTATTTTGTTATTGCCACTCTTCATTCTAATCCCAACCGGTCGTCAGACACCGCCTACCAAGAGCCTGGCTAACTTAAGTCATTTAGTAAGCTAAGCGTTCACACAGGATGTGGAACAAGAAAAGTCAAGAATAGGTTTTAAAGCTCTTGCCACAAACAATGAATACAGCAGTAGATAGGACTACTGTGTACACATGGTAACTTTAAATGGGTTGATAATGCAGATGCTCACAAAAGGTGCGGCTGTACTTGCAATTCTGTATCTTTGCGCAAATTAATGTCCACTTCAATGTAGAGAATAGCTGAGTTCAAGCTTCCCAATACCATGTCTCTGAAATTAGTTCTAGAGGGAAACAATTTATGTAAGAAGAGGGATTTGAACAATAAAAAAATAATACACAATAAAAAAATCAACCTCAACAGTCCACATCTAGGCTAACAGATAAAACGGGTTCTTGGCTGTTTGACTGAAAACAGTATGTTGGTGGTGGCATGTTGAGCTGTGACCTGTACTTCATGTTAACTGAAAGGAGCTCCAAATTTAGACTTAGTTGAACATATTGAAAATATTTCCACACTGTTGACCCAAATTTCAGTCTATTTCCCATCTAGTAGGCACATGTCTGGACACAGGTGGACATTTTGGTCAGAAACAATGGTGGATCTGGATTCCCACCACAGGATTTAGCCTGCATTGCACATTAGGGTACAGACTCGGTAAGATGCCTTCACATCCCGCGAAATGTATTGCCATTGTCAAGCACATTTCCACACTGGTGACTTTCTTCCGTGTCCCCATAAACCCATATATTTGGGCAGACAATAGGGAAACCTTCCTTTGATAACTATGACCTGGATGACTGAGGACCTACTATATCATGACATAGTTGACTTACCATATTATTATTTCTGTGAGAGATCCTACTACACTTTGGAATATTCAGTCAGGATGGCTGAGCGGTCCGAGGTGCTGCGTTCAGGTCACAGTCTCCACTGGAGGCGTAGGTTCAATATTGGGGATATTGTTTTTGTTTTGTTTTTTGCTGTTTGTTGTGGTGGTGTAGCTTGGGGGGGTGGGGGGGGTGATAAGATAAGTCGCTTGCAAAGGTGACACAATCATTAGCACACATTTGCACACTGTCTTTCAACAGTACATTCCCTTACCTACTTCACATACGCTCCTTTGGTTGCTTGGCCATTCTTATCAAATATGGCTGCCAGAAAGGGATGGGGACGAAGATGGTGCATCCTGTTTAATTAGTTACACAGTTAAGCAGTTACACTTATGTTCCATGGTCTTCTTTTTATTTTATTAGCATGTTTATTGAGCTAAATTAGAGGCAATTAGGGTGTTTGTGGGGTTGAGGGTATTCTGGGGTTGTGTAAATAAAGTAGGCAGGACTAGATTATAGCCGATAGATATCAGAGATCCACCCATTACCTTAATTTTTATGCATTGTGCTTTTCCCTTGCCGGGTGAGTTAGGGAAACTGTTACAGCATAGCGGAGTATTCTGCCCACCTCCACACGCGTAGTCTTCTCTTCAAGCAGACTTACCGCCTCCTGGTCTTGTCTGCACATCCTGCATCCATGCTAGAGATTCTCAACAATCTGGAAGAGTTCCATGTTGGAAGGAACAGTGGACTTGAGAAGGCACTGTTGCGGCCGTAGCTGTTGCTCCGCGATCCGTGCTGGGCCCCAAAACGTCCCCCCCCAGTCTGGTTCGAATGGTGAGTGGTCCATCTGGTGGACCGAGCTTCACTGGCTCTATGGGGGTGAGATGTGGATGATCACTACCGATGGAAAGGAGTGGGCTGGCGTTGTCAAACTGCTGAAGGGAGAGACCTGCCAGGTACTTTCACCTCTTCTGCAGACTGACTGGATAGGATTGATCCGCCGAGCCTAGGCGAGCTAAGCCGTTACTCCCAATACTGCCAGTCAGTACACTGTATGTTTAGCTTATACAAGGTAAAAGACAAATTTAGACTTAACAAGATTGCTACTCGTGGAGGTGCTGTGGCTTAGTTGGTTAAAGTGCCTGTATAGTGAACAGGAGATCCTGGGTTAAAATCCCAGCAGCACCTTGTTGTTGGAGAGATTACCTCTGTTGGTGTGTCATCATCACCTCTGAGGATGAACCAGGATGTGTGGCCACGAGGAACTTGGTGTAAACAACTGAACAGAGTGGAGTGCAATATTGTGCTCTCTGGATACTTTATGTGAATGTAGCCATATCTAAACAACAGAAAAGCATCCAAAATGCAAAGGCATATAGATTCTTCCTTCAGCTCCATATCCAAATATAGTCAACTAATATCAAATATTAAATTTATTAATTTTTATTGCAGCAGCATCAAAGATGTTAAAATCAGGCAGTCACTGCCCAAAGTGCCTTGGCTAGTAAAGTTCATGTTTATTTGACCTCTGACCTCTGTCAGCATCACATGCACCTGAAACCCCACCCAACAGTGATGTCACAGGGTAATGGTGTACACCTGGGCCACAATCAGCCCCAACAAAACAAGGTTGAAAAGCATTGAAAAATGGGTTCAATCCATTTCCCTTTTGATATTTATTGTCCCTCAACAGGCCACAACTGGGCAAAATTAAATAATGCTTGTTAATCACTATAGAAAAAACAAATATATAAAGTCTTTATAGTTTAGATAACGTAACTGTTGAGTGATAATTAGGCACTGCTGGTATTTGGACCCAGGATCTCCTGTTTACAAGACAGGTGCTTTAACCACTAAGCTACGGCGCCTTCTAGAGGTATTGCTTTCATGCAAGAATATATTGAGCTAGTGACCAGGGTTCCCACCATCCGGCCCCCAGTGGCCCCCAGGAGGCATCCCTACCAGATGTCTGAACCACTTGGTGGACCGAGCTTCACTGGCTCTATAGGGGTGATGAGATGTGGATGATCAGCACCAATGAGAAGGAGTGGGCTGGCGTTCGTGACTGGCCTTCTATACCCTTGCCAACAAAGAGCACCACTGTCTGCATACATTGGTGTGAGAATGTAGATATTGCTCGTGCTAAATGTAGGGCTAGTGGTGCAATGGATAACGTGTCTGACTGGGGCTCAGAAGATTCTAGCTTTGACTCCTGGCTACCTCGTGGTGCTCTTTAGCGACTAAATCCCTTCTTTGTCATTTCCAACTTCACCCCCTGGACAAACTCTACAAGGAAATGTACATCTATAAAGAACCAAATGATGAGTAATTATTGTTTCAACATGTGTGTAAATTCATCTAAGCCTCTAAGTGTCAGTCAACTACAGCAATAATCAAGCTCTTGCTGTTGCTTTTCTGTTTTTGCTTGCTAATAATTTTTCCTTGAAAAACAAATGTGTCCCTGAAAGACAGAATCAGCAGTGCTAGTTAAACTATCCATGAAATTTTCATTTGTTAGTCAACAATCAGGGAAAGCGGGAAAATATCAGGAGAGTTGATTTTCAGAGTTCCCACTATGCTTTCACAAGAACAAGGCCCTGCTACTAAGTAGCCGTGATCGTATAGAGGTTAGTACTCTGCGTTGTGGCTGCAGCAACCCCGGTTCGAATCCTGGTCACGGCAGCTTTGAGAAGCTAGTTCTCTGTTATTCCTCCATATTGTTCCATCCTCTGCTTCATTTTACATTGATAGAAACTGGACAGCTAAGGATAAAGGTCCTGCAGGAGGCCCCACATTTTGGACTACAACAAAGATTTGACTGTCTTTCTGTACACTTGCCAACAAAGATCAACACTGTTTGCATTGAATGGTATGAGAAGCCAGCTACTCCCAATGCTCTCTGAACCGTATATCAGAACAGCTGTAGTTAATTTGTTTTTTTGTGGTCTTGTGTGTATTTATTTTTAGTTTTACACATTTGAGTGCCTTTTTATGTGTGTGACATGTAAGTTATGGTTCTAATGGTTGATAATGGTTTGTTAATATAATTTTTTTAATGTTTTTGCCTGTTATGTTTAATTTATTGGGAAATAAAGACAGATTTTAGTTAACACAATGTTTTTCTGAACATCAATGACATTCAAAACGATGCAGTCACAATGGTTGGTAAAATTTCAGACAAACTAACAATTTGGTCTTCAATCTCAATAAAAACAATGTTGGGAAACAACAGTCTGTAAGGGGGGGAGACGGAGAAAAAGGGGAGGAGGGAGGGAAGCAGGAGGAAAAAAAGAGGAAATGAGAAATTACCCACAAAGTGTAAGAGTTTCTATAAAGTCAGATTTTAATTTAATTGCTAAAATTGTAATGTTTCTGAGAAATAAGGGAAGCTTAACGTACATTCAAAGGTCACAGGTTCGATCCCACCTAGTGCCAGAAGACCCAATTACACTGTCTACACTGTTACGCCTTAAGAATTCGGATACTTCCCGGCCTGGTTCCTATCAGCATGGATGCGGTGGTCCAGCCCCACCTTTGCCCTTCCAGGCTCAATTGTCGTGGGGTGAATCCCGGAAATCTTCGCCCATTGTGCCGTGCTCCCCCATCGGCTAGAGCCCCCGTTCCTGCTCCGGCCAGGGTTGGCTTGGTTAACGCTCGATCGCTGGCCAATAAATCCTTTATTCTTAAGGATTTTTTTTGCTCCCATGATCTGGACTTCCTCTGTATCACAGAGACGTGGCTGAATGTGGGTGAGTCGGGCGCCCTGTTGGAACTTTTACCAGCGGATTGCTGCTTTTTTAATACACCACGAACGTCAGGTCGCGGAGGAGGAACGGCAGCGGTTTATAAAAAACATTTTTTTAAATGTAAACAGCACGTTCAGCAATCCTCTTTTACTTCCTTTGAGCTAACTTCCTTTGAGGTGGGTCGTTCTGAGCCGGTACTATGTGCGGTTATTTACCGCCCGCCCAAATACAATAAGGATTTTATTTCAGATTTCTCTGAATTCATGGCCGATATCTTGACCAATTATGAACGTGTTCTTATCGTTGGTGATTTTAATATACATGTATGCTGTCCTGGTAAACCGTTGGTAACTGAGTTTTTATCATTGATTGATGCTTTTAATCTGACACAGTCCCTACGTACAATTACACATGAAAAAGGGCACACTTTAGATCTAGTTCTGTCTTACGGTTTGCCTGTGTTAAACCTAGAGACACATGACGCTGTATTTTCTGATCATATGCCTGTGACGTTTGAGACTGTATTTGCCCGTGCTGTGATCAGAACTCCGGTGCCTGCACGAAGCTATCGGATTATTAACCCCTCCACTGCCACGCAATTCTCCATGGCTTTCGACCAGCTCTGTCCTCCTAATATGTCTGATGACCAGGAGCTCAGTACCTGGTTCCATTCTTCCTGTAAAATGTCCTGGACTCGGTGGTGCCATTAAAGGTTAGGCAAACCAGAACTAAACCTGAACTGTGGCTTAATGCCGGGACTCGAGCTGTCAGACAGGAATGTCGCAGAGCTGAGTGTAAGTGGAAATCAGATAAATTGCAAGTGTCCTTTCAGATTTTTAAAGATTGGTGGCGAAACTACCAGAATGCTGTTAAAGAGGCTAAAAAAGAGTATTTCTCTAATATTTTTTCATCTCACGCCCAGAATCCACGAATGCTTTTTAGTACTATTGATTCTCTTTTTAACGCTCCACAAACTGCTGGTTTGGAATCCTCCATTGCACTCTGTAACAATTTTATGCAATTTTTTATTGATAAGGTTGCCTCTGCGAGGGCGCCAACCTCTTATCCTGGTTTAGATCCCTCTGTTTGTACTGCTTGCCCTGCTGTTTTTAATCAATTTGAGCCTGTGACGCTATCACACTTGAAGGATGTGGTTACTCATATTAAGCCTTCTGGCTCTCCCTGTGATGTTCTTCCACCACGGCTGTTTAGAGAAGTTTTTCCCA
>NW_023269171.1:6452-20717 GCF_013103735.1 Etheostoma cragini
AAAATCTTGGAGAAAATTGTGTATTTACAACTAAAGTCTTTTCTTGATGAGCAGGGTTTATTAGAGGTTTTTCAATCTAGATTTAAAACCTTACACAGCACGTGCTGAGTCAGCACTGTTGAAGGTCTGCAATGACATTCTCTTGGCATGCGATTCAGGTAATAATGTAATCTTGGTCCTGTTGGACCTTACCGCTGCCTTTGAGACTGTAGACCACAGCATTCTAATCTCAAGGTTACAGCACCAAGTAGGCCTCTGTGGCACTGTCCTGGAGTGGTTTAGATCCTACCTGTCTGATAGAACATTTCATGTTCAAATGGTAGAGTTTGAATCCCATGCTGCTCCACTGTCATGTGGTGTTCCCCAGGGTTCAATTTTAGCTCCCTTGCTTATTTCATTGTATATGCTTCCTTTTGGGTCTATTCTTAGAAAACATGGTATTTCTTTCCATTGTTATGCAGACGACTGCCAGATTTATGTACCCTTAAAACGACATGACACCTGTTCTATTACACCTCTTTTAGCATGTCTGGAGGATATTAAAGCATGGATGGCCTTAAACTTTTTAAATTTTAATTAAAAGAAAACAGAGGTGATAATGTTTGGACCTGGTGGCTCATATGAGACCCCCCCTACTGAGCTGGGCCCTCTAGCCTCATATCTTAAACCGACAGTATTAAATCTTGGTTTTAGACTGGACAGTGATTTTAAACTGGACAGCCAAATCAATGCCACAGTCAAATTAAGTTTTTTTCATCTAAGGAAGCTGGTAAAGGTGAAACCTTTCCTTTCCAGGCAGCAGTTAGAAACCGTAATCCATGCCTTTATTTCTTTACGGCTGGATTACTGTAATTCCCTTTATTTTGGACTCTGTAAATCCCTACTCGCACGTCTGCAGCTAGTTCAGAATGCTGCTGCACGGGTTTTGACTGGAACCCGGAAGAGAGATCACATCACTCCCGTCCTGGCTTCACTTCACTGGCTGCCTGTGCATTTTAGAGTCCATTTTAAAATCCTCTTGTTTACTTTTAAAGCTTTAAACGGTCTTGCCCCGTCTTATTTAACTCAGCTACTCAACCGCTACACTCCCTCCCGGTCACTCCGGTCGGCTGACCAGTTGCTCCTGTTCGTCCCCGGATCCAAGCGGAAGCTTAGAGGGGACAGGGCCTTCTCTGTTTGTGCTCCTAAGTTATGGAATGCCCTACCTTTGACCATTCGTCAGGCTTCCTCAATACCGATTTTTAAAACTCTTCTTAAAACTCACTTCTACACTTTGGCTTTCAACCCAAACTGAGACTTGATCTAATCTGTTTTTATATAGTGTTATTGGGTAGATCTTCACCCCCAGTTTATTATTTTTAGGACATTGTGACTGCTTTGTTTGCTGCCTTCACGTACAGCACTTTGTTCAGCTACTGCTGATGTGAAAGCGCTCTATAAATAAAGTGATGATGATGATGATATATTGAAATTGTCTTTAGTTCTCTATTCTGTCAATGCTTAACTCTACCGCCTCCACCTCTTTTTTTTTTTTCTTGTTATGTCTCGGCAAGAAGTATTATGCTTTTGGGTCATCCGTCCATCTTTACATCAGAATCAGAAATTCTTTATTGATCCACGAAGGGAAAATCTGGAAAAACAGTGCTCCTTCGAGCCGGATTTGAACCAGCGACCTACGGATTTCCGCTTTATACCTCTACAGTCCTCCGCTCTACCAACTGAGCTATCGAAGGAGCTTTTACGTCACTTCGCACTTCCCGTTATTCCCCCTTCCCCCTTGAGGAAATTTCTTCAGATGTTGCAAACACATTCACATGAACTCGCAGATCAATTGACGAGTATCCCACCCAGAAAAGAGATTTTAAACCTGGAACGAGCCATTTTTTATTTCCTGTGTGGTCCAAGTGGGAACGAGTGCAAAGACGAGTGATGAAGAAGCCAAAGGAGAAAGGAGGGAAAGGAATGCCGGACCTCTTATTGTTTTTAGGGAGTAGATTTACAGCTATACACATAACAGCAGCCATGGCCCCATCCAGAAGTCCTAAGACTGCAGCTATGGCACGGTTCTGGATGGGATCATACCTCAGAAGATTGAAGACCTTACCCTCTGATCTTAAAGTACCTTCCTCTTTAATCCTGCCGCCAACCTATGCTTTTATCCAGACCTTTTTAAATTGTTTTCACCTTGAGCAAGAAGAACGGTATGTTTTTATAACATCTTATTTCAGCTGTGCAGGAGCGGGATCCAGTGAGTCCAGTGCGGGGGCTGGCTTTGAGGCATTTTCTTTGGGAGGGCCGCTCTGCCGTAGACCTGTGGGCAACGGCTGGCTCCTTGCAATTCCCCTACTTACCAGTAAGGCAGGTCCTCACAGCACAGCTAGTGCTATATGGGGAGAGGCAAAAGAAACAGATACTAGCATGTGACTTTGCAAATCAGTGGCTGGCCGCCATCAAAGATGCCATTTGGACCTCCAGAAACTTGCTGGTAAGAAAGCACATGCAGATCCCATTTTCTCAAAACGTGAATCACTGATTTTCCAGCACCTGGACTTGAACAGACCGTGTAGGGGTAATGGCTCTTTGCAGTGAATATGCCAAAGAAGATGTTCACAAGTTAAGCCGAGGTAAATGCTCAGCCCATATTCACACAGACCTAAACCTACTCACTTAATGCTGGTTACAATTTTCTAAAATAAACAATGGCAGATAAAAATTGCAAAGATGTTGATAATATTTTTTAACACGGTATTAGCTCATTATTGCTTCAGTAGACTCCTTCAAGATTCTTCGAGGTAAGCAGGGAGATCACATAAATGCTCACACAATGACATTGTTTGGAGCGATGTCATTGGCCCAGAGGGTCACATGCAGGTTACCTGGGACCGGATGTTATTTTCACCATATTTTTTGTGAGATAGTTTTTATTTAAAAACAGTTATTTTTTCACCTGGGTTACTCACCGCAGAGAATGGCAACCCAAGACTGGAATTATGGATGGCAAACGCTGAGTCATAAACGGGGAAGAAAAGAAGAATAAAACACAGAACCCCCAGACCACATATACCTCACCTTACCCAGTCATCCTACAGCCATCCCTCTTACGCTGGCGCGGCACGGGGAGACCAGCGCGGCGACTCCCGCCACCTCCTAAACAACACCGGGAGAGCTAATTACAACAGGTATAAGGGGAAGAATAATGCCGAATACCAGAACTATTTTAATAACACTTACCAGAGGAAGGGCCGGAACAACAGCCTCCCATGGAACCGCCAAACTCAAAAAAATGGATCCAGCCGCCGTGAAGCTCCATGGCGCGGCAGACAGCGCCCACAGCAGCAGCAGCAGCAGCAGCAGCGCCAACAGCCGGGCCAGCAATCCCGTAGCTGGGGAGACGGGAACCGCCGTGGAGGGAGGTTTTTCCGGCCCCACACAAACGAACAACAAAAAAACAATGATAATGATCCATACTCTATTATCAGGACGGGAGTGATACAAAGAATTATTAAAGCTGCAAACCATTTGAACAATGTGTCCTCTCCTGAGACACCACCGGCTATTGCCAGGATGACTCAGAACCTCATAGACGCCATAAAACTGGGAGACCCTAACCCCACAACAAGCAGCATCGTTGAGGGTTATGCAAAAAAATTGGGAGTACACAACCCTGCTTACCCTGAGGCAGCACTATCAGGAGAATATTGAAAATAATTTCCAGATTTTGCAGCAGCTTAGCACTGGTAACTGGAGGAAGAACTATGAGATGTCCCGCTGCCATTTTGGATTTTAGATGAGGACTGGATTAAAGCAGATTCTGGTTTCCAACTTTGCCCCAGGTGTGTCTGTTAAAACAGACGGAGACAACGTCAATCTAGCTAAGTTCCATCCACTTGTCAATTGAATTACAGTGTCTGAAGTTCAGTAAAAAAAAAAAAACTCATGCAAATAAAGCTTGTGAAACTGTTGAAGCTTCATTAAGATCAACGAGCAACCTAGCTTACAGGTGAAGAACACACCAAAACCACTAGCTAACTTACTTTAAATGGGCGAGAACTATAGACCAATAGGCTTAACCCTTGTGTTGTCCTCGGGTCAAATTGAACCGTTTCAAAGTGTTTTATATCAGAAATATGGATTTCTTTCAACCAAATTGCCCAAAAATAACTGGGATAATTCCATACATACATTCTTCAGTTTTTATTTAATCTTATAGAATTTGAATTCTTTTTTTTATGGTTTCAAAACAGTATCCGGACTACACTTTGACACATCTAAGATCCACTCAACATCCTCTGATATTACTGACTATTAGTGAAAATAATTCATAATTCCTGCCTTGTTAACTAAAAACTTATGTATAATTTGATACAAATGAGATTTGTTGACCATGAATTCCAAGAATAAGTGTAAAACCTATTATTAAACCAGCTCAGGTTTTTAAAAAAGCGCCAAAAGATGGAAAAAGTGACAAATAAAATCAGAAAATAAACGACAAAAACATTGGAAAAGCACAAAATAAATACGCCACCCAAATTTGACCTGGAAGGGCAAGTTCTTGGTAACGGGAAGACAACACAAGGGTTAAGTGAACTGACAACATGAGTTATACGACTTACAGTTCTCAAAAAGGCGCACACACATTCTAGTCTCCTTTTCATTTCTCTCACTTTTTTCTCCGTGTGGCGCGTGTCCGTGCTATTGTCCGACATGACAACCTCTTGTACAAAATGAAAGTAACGAGCAAATTTTGTAAAATGTAAGGAGTAGAAAGTACCGATATTTGTGATAAAATGTAAGGAGTAGACGTAAAATATATTATTATATTATATATATTATATATTTAATATATATATATATTTAAATATTTGTTCTTATATTCTTATATTTTATTCTTATATTTTGTTATTATTATTATTATTTCATGTATATTGTATGTATGTATATTTTGTGTGCTGCTTTACATTTGGCTTAGCATTTGCTGGAGTAATAGCAGACTTTCAGAAAGACCATTATAGATAGCCTATAGACCTATATAGATATTTTTTATACATCAAGGTTAGTTACTTAGCTAGCTAATCCAAAAAGCACATGGCAGGTTAGCATAATTGCTTTGAAAGTAGACAATTTAGTGACTAACTTGGATGCTGTTCTGGTTCTAAGTGTGATGTGCCTTGATTTGGCTAAATATTAGTGTAAATGTTTCATGCTGAAATGTATGATTTTTCTTTTTTGCTCCATTTGTTCAGATGGCATCCCCAATGAAGCTTCCGTCCGTCGAGGACTCAGAAATTGAAAGGGCACGGCAGGCCCTGCAGCTGTGGGAGGTAGGTTGAATGGTTTTTGTGTGCTTTGATTCTTAATGATGTCTGCATGTCAGCTGCGTGGCGTGACCGTTTTTATTTCGGCTCCCATGTTAATAGCTTGTACACGTCCTGCGTGACACATGCATTCTAGAAATAGCAACAATTCCAAAATTTGCAGTACAGTGAAAAGGTTCACAAATAATTGCAATTGACATAATAGTCTCTTTCAGTCAATTTATTTAGTACTTTTTCAAGAAAAATAAAAGTTTAATTGAATCTCATCTTTTACTTATATTGCTGTCATGTAACACATATTATGTAATAAAACAGGTACACAGCAGCCTGACATAAACAACGCCTCTTAATTATCATAACTCAATTATCATAGTTATCATAACATTTGAAATAACAATACAAATATAATCTATAATATAATAATATAAATGCATTTTTGCATGTCTAAACAAGGGGCATATAGTAAGATATGTGCAATGTAGTAGCAGTGCTATATACTGGTAATGATAAGAAAAATATATAAATATATATATATATATAACATACTATATATAAGAATAGTAAGTATAAGTAAGTGCAGGCTAAATGGTATGAAGAGCAGTAGAATATGACTATGTATAGAACTATCTCACCAAGTCTCTAAATGTTAGTTTACAATTAAAGAAATAGGACATAACATAATTACAAGTAAGCCTCAATATAGCAAAAATATTTTTAGTTTAAAGAATTAGAGGAAGGATGGATCCCCTTATTTTTTTAACATCAGTACTTTGATAATGAAATATTATAAAGATAATAAATCTGATTAAACCATAAAACAAACAAATATAAACACATCCAACAATAAAAAATATAATTACTTCAAGAAATTGTTCCATGTGTCAATCTTAATTGTATAAAGTGCTTGACCATGCAGTTGTATGACAATCTTTATTTTTGGAATTGCAGTATGCTTGCAACGACCCAGGTGTTCCCCGGCACACCCTGTTCCCCCAGTTGATGGATGCCATAACTGGGGTGATGACAGTGGTGTGTCGGGAACACCGGCAAAGAAAGGCGGCTGAGAGCCATCAGAAATGGCTGCGGAGGAGACTGGAGAGCCTCCAAAAAGATAAAATAACAGCAGAAAAAAAGGTGCAACAACTCCAGCGCCTGCTTTTTTTCAGCGTTCAATAGAGATGGTAAGTTTTTAGTTGCGCTGCATATTGTCACAGCTACGACTGTGATAGTATGAGTGTACAGTACTATCTGTTAAAAAAAAAAAACTAGAGTAATGTAAGTGGGTGGCCAGACCAATAACAAAAAAATAAGATAATATAGACTATTAATACCACACTGGGAAAACATCCCTTGCTAAAGTTGCTCAAAACAAAATCACGCACATCAAAATAATAATATGTAAAGTGTTATAATACTTTTTTATTTAACCAGGTAGACCACTGAGAACTCATTTGCAACGGCGACCTGGCTAAGGAAAGTCTGAGAGTGCAAGACAACATATTGTTTCACATACAATAAAATCCAATACTACAGATTACAATAGGACTCATAAAGTAGAGATTTATTTGGTATTACAAGGCCAGCGCAAAGTGAAGTGTAAGGAGGTCAATGGATATGTAAAAGCTATAAAGTAATAAGAGAATAATTATGAATAGACAATCAATATCACTAGTGACATACTATGCTGTAGTAAGAGTCAGTGTACAGTACATGTGCATTGTGGTCTATAATTCATAAATAAACATGCATTTTGCTGCATATTCTCAAGTGATAGCTCATGTTATATGGTTGTTACTCTTTTAAAAGGATCGGCTATTATGATATGTTGCTCAAAATCAACTTAACAAATGTTACCAGCGGCAATGCAGACATTTACTGTCCAGGAACTGACATTAATAACACCACTACACAGGATCTGGAACTCACTGACCATTTAGCACATGTAGTGTGTGAAATATAATGTTTTGTTAATAGGGTTATTAGCAGATTATTTTGATACACAAAGCATACTTTTATATTGATTTTTTTTGCAGATGCAGCAATCGTTTTTCACTTTGTTTTTTAAATAAAGGTTTTATTGATAATGAGTTTCACATGGTATTGTTTTGGTTGAAGTTGAGGTTTCCCCAAACCTAGCATCATACTGTGTATCAAATTAACTACAAACTTAACATTACAACCATTCAGACATCGCAATTCAAAACATAAAGTTATAGTAAAGAAATTGCAACTTATATAACAGACAGAGAGAGAGAGAGAGACAGAGAGAGAGAGAAGTGTAAATGTTGAATGTACTTTCAGCAGTACCACAATTTCCAAAATTAAGATTACTTACTAGAGACTGAAACACTGAAAATGAAGATCTGAGGAGTTTCCCACATGGGGGGTGGGAAAACAGTCTGACAACGACTGACTGGAGGTTTCTTATACTCACCAAGACCTACACCTAAACTCACCATTATGTCTAAAATCTGTGGTGTCCATTTTAATGCAGCGCCTTTGTAGCAGTCATTTACAGAAATGTGTATTTGTCCCTTGGTACCCCCAACGCCCGATCCCTTAGGAACCATCAAGGGACTTCCTCAACAATTAGTATAAATATTAACTATAATTAGTATATTTAATAAAGTTAGTATAAATTAGTATGTACTGTATGTATTTAATTAAAATTATCAATTTATTTGACATTAATTAACATTGCTGTAAATGGAGCAGAATTTGCCAAAAGGCTATTTTTCATCCGTTGTCCCTGGACACATCTTCAAATGGTCTCCCTAAAAAACAACAATGAGAAGATTACAGTCAACAACACAATCATAAAAAGCAGTACAACAGACAAAACTCTTCAAATCCCGTTGATAATTACAGTGTATTACAGACATTAGGGTAAAAAATTCTAATTCTACTACACATTGACACAGCGGAGACACAAGTGGCAGCACGGTTGGGTTGAGGGAAGATACATATTCTTATTAATGCTGACATGTCGGATGTGTTATGGACCAGTTTTTTAGACTAACAGGTTGTTGTGGTTTATGCTTTTTCCAGGAAATGCTACGACACTGATACTAATAATATATGTTTTAATTCTGTACGCCAGCTCTTCCTTATTGGGAAACTTCTATTGTACCAAGTGAGCCCTGTCCCTTTCCATAGAAGGCATGATGAGGATGTCTTCTATCGTTCCCTTCTGATCGTACAATTCAGACATCGCAATTCAAAACATAAAGTTATAGTAAAGAAATTGCAAATTATATAACAGACAGAGAGAGAGAGAGAGAGACAGAGAGAGAGAGAAGTGTAAATGTTGAATGTGGCTGGCGAGCTAATTAAAATTCCCAAGCATCAGCAGCTAGCGCTCTGGGCTAAAACGATCCGTGGAGCCCTCACAGAAGCCAGACAGAGAGAGAGAGAGAGAGAGACAGAGAGAGAGAGAAGTGTAAATGTGAATGATCAGGTATTAACGGTAAAATAACAATATAAACAGAACCATGAGGTAGACAGCGTAGTAATAATAAAAAGAAATATAAAGGAAATAAATGTGACAGATTTGCAACCACGTATATCTATTGTGACAACAGGTATTCTTAATAAAATAGATTGGAGTATATATCAGGTATAATTATAGATTTTTATTTGTTACTAATTTAAGAGAGCCAAAATATATGTCAAATTCAATTTTGAATAATTTTAAAGCAAGGTCTTGAATTGGAAAATTCAGATTTATGAAACTTCCTTAATAAAATAATAAGATTGACAATATTGCATATATTTTGATCTTTACATTCAAAATATGTAATAATATGTTTTCCTTCCAGTGTGATTCTATGTGTTGTTTTAGAAACCATATCATTTTCAAAACTTTTCCAGAACGTAAATAATATAAATATATAATAAAATAATACAAAATGAACAACCATGAAAGAGAAGAGTTAAAGATTATTGCAATATCTAAAAGGAACCAGCCCTATGCCAATTAATATCATTAAAATGAGAATTCCAGAAATATTTCTATATCTTATAATTTATTTTCTTTAAATTTAGAAAAAGTGTTCTGATATTAGTACAATTTCTGCTCATAATATCCATGCCATCTATATAAAGAGTAAAATTCAAATCAGGAACTTCATTTAGTTTTTTATAATTTTTCAGTATTTCTAATATGCCATTAGGGACAAACACTCCACATTAATTAAAGGCCAAAGGCCTAAATGACATCACATCAAGGGCTTAATTACCCAAACACACAGAGTGAGATGGAACGAGCCCAGAGAGGTTTCAGAAAGCCGTATTTTACGATGCTAAAATCACTGATTATTTACATGGAGTCTGGTGGGTTTAGCGAACTCAATTTCGCAGACTTTTATTTTTTTTAAAGGATCTTAATCTTTAACGGAAAGGTCAGCCTCCTTAGAAATCCTTTCCATAATGTTTTCAGACATTTAGAATATTAATCTGAGTCTGTCAGCAGCAAAACGAGCACTTTTATCAACGTAAATACAAGCTGGACAATTATCTTATTAACTTCCACTGTAGCCTGTTTCTCCGCTGCAGATTGCAGAGATCTCGTTTAATACGGAATCATTGTCAAAGGAAAATATTTCCTCATTAGTTTATATTGTCTCTAATACTTGATGAGCTGTTGCAGAAACAAGCCTGAAGCAATAAAGCAAAAACTGTCAGAAAAATGTAGTTCAGTAAACATTACAACATCCCCCTCTGAGATGTATAGAGTACAAGTAGGAAGTAACAGCTCATTTTTTATTTGCTTGTAATTAGAGTTATACTGTAATATTGCAGATTACTTTGTTATTAAAACAATTTATATTCATGTCCTGTTTATAACACTGATCATGTTTAAAGAGGGTTCCACACAATGCAAATAATGGCATGCTTCATTTAACTGGACTTTTATTTTGAAGGAATTGTTATTATTATTATAACATATTATTTTGGAGAAGATTAAGATTTATAAAAGGGTTAGAATGTGTGACATCACACATTCTTTGATGACACTGATGTAGAAGGTTTGGTGTGATGTCACAAGCGTGTGACATCACACGTCCTTTGATGATGTTCTGTGGCTTTGAACACAGAGCCTGTATCTTACTGAGAGACACACCACCTTTCACTTGAACCCTGTCCTCCAGTAAGAGACACATCTTTGTAGGAAGAGCTCAAAACTCAAAACACTTCTCTAAACTGCAATACTAGAAGTACCACTACAAAATACTCCAGTACTGCAAGAAATATTGTTAAAATATCTTCAGAAATAAGTTTTGTGGTGATCATGATGACCAACGCACAGCTCGAGAGCCTGAGAAGGACCATTCTGGAGGTCCGAAACCAAAAGGAGGAGCTGGTCTCAGTGAATGCTGGCCTGGTGGAGGAGAAGGGGAAAATCCTCAAGTCTCTAGAGTCAGAAAGATCCATGAGGAAAAACCTGAAGAAGGAGATCATCCAGAGCAAGGCCGAGTGGAAAAGAAAAGTGTTGGCTCTGGAAGATCAGGTGAGGCGCGAGAGGGCTGCAAAGGAGGAGATCTCCGAGATAGAGGAGGAGCTGGAAAGGATAAGCAGAGAGACCGAGGCCGAGTGGGACTGCAAGGAGGCTCAAATGGAGGAAGAGATAAAGTACCTCCAACAGCAAAACACTGAGCTCAGCCTTAGTCTGACGGAGCTGCAGAAAAAGAAGAGAGAGACGGAGGACAAGTGCCTGATGGAAGAGAAGGAGAAAATCCTCAAGGCTCTACAGTCAGAAAGATCCATGAGGAAAGACCCGAAGAAGGACCAGAAGCTCAAGGATGAAGAGATCCGTCTTCTCAAGGAAAGGTTGACCCAAGACAACTACCTCACGGAGTCAGTCAGACGCCACTGTAGCTCAGAGGTCAACGGGTTCAATGGATCCATTAAAGAGGAGGACAAGAGCAGGAGACAGGCCTGGCAGGACGAGGTCAACGGCCTCAAATTGAAAATTAAGGATCTCACAATGAAAACTGAGGATCTGACGGAAACAAATGAGGATCTGACAATGAAAAATAAGGATTTGTCGATGAAAAAAGAGTATCTGATGATGAAAAATAAGGATTTGTCAATGAAAAATGAGTATTTGAGGATAAAAAATAAGGATCTGACAATGAAAAATAAGGAATTGATTGAGTTAGACCGACGGGAAAAAAGCTGCACAAGAGGTCTTTGACAAGGAGTTAAGCTGGGTCGTTGTGGAAAAGGATGTCCTGATCAACAAGATATTAACGGAAAAGAAGGCCCTTGAAACTGAGACGTCAGAGTGTCTGGCCAAGCTAGAAAAGAAAGAGAGCGAGATCATCCAGAGCGAGGCCGAGTGGCAAAGAAAACTGTCGGCTCTGGAAGATCAGGTGAGGCACGAGAGGGCTGCAAAGGAGGAGATCTCCGAGAGAGAGGAGGAGCTGGAAAGGAAGAGAAGACAGATGGAGGACGAGTGGGACAGCAAGGTGGCTCAAAGGGAGGAAGAGATTAAGATCCTCCAACTGCAAAACACCGAGCTCCGGGTTCTTCAACTCAGCCTCCAGGAGCTCGCCCAGAAAACCGACAAGGAGAAGGCCAAGCTGAGAAGAAAGGAAAAGAAGGCAGAGCAGGAGGAGTTAAAAAGACAGAGGAAAGAAAAGGAGGAAATGGAGAAGAGAGACAAGAAGAAGAGGAAGGAGGAATCAGAGAGAGAGAAGAAGGTGAAAATGGAAAATGAAAAGAGAGAGGAGGAATTGAAACGGCTCAAAAAAGAAGAAAAGGAGAAGGAGAAGAGAGACGAGAAAGAGAGGAAAGAGGAATTGAATTCCCCACCTATTATCCTCAACCACTAGACTTTACTCTAAAGTCTGGGATAAAGTCTTGTGTGAACTGGACATTTTCTATCTATCATTATCCATCCATCCAACCATCATTATTCATCCATCCATCCATCCAACTATCATTATTTATCCATCCATCGTTATTCAACCATCCATCTAACCATCATTATTCATCCATCCATCCATCCAACTATCATTATTCATCCATCCATCCAACTATCATTATTCATCCATCCATCCATCCCTCCCTCCATCCATCCATCCCTCCTCTTCTGATTAGACGTGGCAGTACTCCGGGTGATCCGGTTTCCTGCCGTACTCCAAAGACCTGCAGGTTCAGCTGTGGAAGTGGAGGGTAACTCTGGGTGATCCGGTGGTCCTGATACAATAGATACATGATTAAAATTAAACAAAAATAAAAGATTGAAAAGAAATTCCTCATCCGTCTATTTGTCTTTTATAAAATAGGACGTTTAACAGCTGGTAAAAAGTGTGTTTTGCAGAATTGGAAATCAGAGTTTCCTCCATCGCAGAGCCAAAGGTTAAATGAACTAGAACATTCTGCAGAAATTTTAACAGTTTTCCTACTTAGTGCACATCCGAATAAACCAAACATAAAAGTGTTACGTGTCTTAACTCATCAGAGACCTTTTTAAAATCTATATAACCCTCGTGTTGTCTTCCCCTTAACCATGAACTTGTCTTTCCAGGTCAAAATTGAAAATGAACGTATTTGGTTCTCTCCCAATGTTTTTGTTGTTTTTTCAGATTTATTTGCTTCTGGTGCTTTAAAAAAAATAAAAAAATAAACTGAGCTGGTTTAATAATAGCTTTTACACTTACTCTTGGAAGTTGTAGTCAACAAACCTCATTTACTTCAAATTATACATCATTTTTTAATAAAAAAGGCTGAAATTATTAATTATTTTGACCACTATTAAGATCAGAGGATGTTGAGTGGATCACAGATTGGTAGATGTCCAAGTTTCGTCCGGATACTGTTTTGAAACCATTAGAAACAAAAAAGATTTAAAATTCTGTAAGATTAAATTAAACACCTAACAAATTCAACGAAAGGAATCATTCTTTCTTGGTTGAAAGAAATCCACATTTCTGATATTAAACACTTGAAAATGGGTCAATTTGACCCGAGGACAACACGGGTTAAGACCTTCCTGTTTCCCGGAAACAGCTATGACTGTTAGGGTGCAGAAGGAGGACCCAAAAGCGGAGTAGGTAGAAGGATAAAAAAAGGCTTTGTTCCTCAAAAAACAAAGTCACAAAACCAAGGGCAAAACACAAAAACCAGACTTCAAAAGATAACAATATGGCAAAGGTCCAGGGAGGGAAACAAGAAAGGGCAAAAACAAATTGCTCCAAGGCGGCGCCGACAGAGCTGTCATCAGCACGGACGAGGAGAGGGTGAGTAGGCCACATTCAAATGAAGAAACCTTTTCCTCAGACGGGATTTCACAGCTCGGCATTTGCTTTCCCGCTGCCAGGGGTTTGGTGCGTGCTTTGAGGCAATCTGGCCGCTCTACTTGGAGAGGCAAGAGGAAGCACAGAGTGACCAGGGCTGTGGGTCAGCGGCCACAAATACGCATGGCCGAGGCCGTGGGGACGTCCTCTAAGGTCCAAAGGTTAAGGTGTCTTTTACTGGTGCTGACGTCAACACTTGTTTCTTAGTATCACTGTGTATTAGTCCTGTCTTTTACTCGTTGTCATGTTGACAATAGCGCGGACACACGCCTCACACCGCGAGCGAGTGCGCACCACACGTAGAAAATAGTGAGAGAAAAGAAAAAGAGATCATGTCTGGAGGATAATTAGCTGAGATTGTGTGTTTGTGCTTCTTTGAGAACTGTAAGTAGGATAACTCAATCTGGCCTATTGGCCTATATTGGCCTATAGTTCTTCACATTTAAAGTAAGATAGAAGCATCAACAGTTTCACCAGCTTTATTCGCATGAGTTATTTTTTAACCAAACTTCAGATACTGTAATTCAATTGACAGTTGGATAGAAACTCAGCTAGAGAGAAGTTGTCTCTGTCTGTGTTTTAACAAACACACCTGAGGCCAAGTTGGGAACCAGAATCAGCTTTAATCCAGTCCTAATCTAGTCCTC
>NW_023269171.1:20817-26603 GCF_013103735.1 Etheostoma cragini
TCGTAATGGAAAACCAAAAAAAGCGAGTAGAGCCGAGGCGAGTCGAGTAGATACCACGCAGTGGAAAACCGCCATATGCTGTAGTAAGAGTCAGCGTACAGTACATGTGCATTGTGATCTGTAATTCATAAATAAACATGCATTTTGCTGCATATTCTCAAGTGATAGGTCATGTTACATGGTTGTTACTCTTTTAAAAGGATAGGATATTATGATATGTTGCTCAAAATCAACAAACGTTTGTAGCAGCAATGCAGACATTTACTGTCCAGGAACTGACATTATTAACACCACTTTAAAGGATCTGGAACTCACCGGCCGTTTAGCAAATATAGTGTGTGAAATATAATGTTTTGTTAATAGGGTTATTAGATGATTATTTTGATACACAAAGCATACTTTTTTATTGATTTTTTTTGCAGATGCAGCAATGCAGGCAGAAAAAGAGGGAGGCAGAGCCGGGAGAGGAGTGAGATCTGGTGGACAGCTACTTTTTTTTGCTTTTCTATTTTGTTTTTCACGTTTTTTTTAAAATAAAGGTTTTATTGATAATGAGTTTCACAAGGTATTGTTTTGATTGAAGTTGAGGTTGTTGTCCCAAACCTAGCATCATACTGTGTATTAAATTAACAAACCTTTTTCTTAGAGAAAATACAAACACTCAGCCTTTTTTTAAAAATTTAATTATAATTTACAAATAAAATTACAACCATTCAGACATCGCAATTCAAAACATGAAGTTCTAGTAAGGGAAATTGAAACTTATATAACATAAGATCAGGTATCAACGGTAAAAAAAAACAATGTTAACAAAACCATGAGGTAGACAGCAGAGTAATAATAAAGAAATATAAAGGAAATTAATGTGTCAGATTTGCAATATATTGTTGCAACAGGTGTTCTTAATTAAAATGATTGGAGTATATATCAGATATGGTTATAGCATTTTAATTTGTTACTAATTTAAGAGACTCAAAATATATATCAAATTCAGTTGGAAATAATTTAAAGCAAGGTCTTGAATTGGAAAATTTTGATTTATGAATATGAAACTTCCCAAATAAAAAAATATTAACAATTTTGCATGTATTTCTATCTTTACATTCAAAATATGTAATAATATGTTTCCCTCCCATCACGGGGGGTACGTTTCAAGAAGAACCTGTGATAGGCGAAATCCGTGAAGTAGAAACCTTTATTTTTTTACAATTATGATACGATGAAATACTCCATACATTGAAACCAAAGAACAAAACCTTTTTACATGCCCAAGCATTTATTTAACAAATAAAAGTACTGTAAACGTTTTTTTACAAATAACTACTGTACTGTAAAATAATAATTTTAATCATCGATACGAACTGAAGGCTTCAAATTGCGGAGATCAGTATTGCATCCCCCGCACCCCTGCGACCAGAGTCATTGGATTAGAACGGGAGAAAATAAAAAATGATTATTAAAAAAATACAAAGTACAGTAGGAAAACTAGTGCCTCCCGTGTATTTCACTGCTCTTCTGACTGAGCCGCTGCATCCTGACTCCGCTCTGTAGCGTTATTTTCTTTTAAAGCCCGCGGTGCAGGTGTTTTTTTTCCAGAGAAGAACATAGTTATCGGTAGGGATGAGCCGAATACTCGGCTGAAACGAGTATCCGGTACGGATAAAGCACTTTTGCCGAGTACAAGTTTCATACGAGTAATGCGAGTCAATATCCGTAATCGGATTCAATGAAAGTCTCCACTGACTGTGTCTCCGTTCTGTGATAGGCTAGTCACAGTGCTAGTCACAGCGCCTCTCCCTTACACTATTCTGTGATAGGCTAGTCCCAGCGCCCCTCCCCTACACTATTCTGTGATTGGCTAGTCCCAGCGCCCTTCCCTACACACACAGATTCCTTCTGTTGCTGTGTGCAACTCCGCTCACACGCACTCAGAACACGGAGAAGTGAACAGCTCTCCCCCTCAGGTCCGCGGGGCTTTCCCGTTAACGTTTAGGGTTTCTTCAATTTCAGGTTTGTTTTATACTTCAGTTTGACCTAGTACCTAGTCCCCAGGAGACTTCTAGTAACTCTTCTTAACACAGTTCAGACAGTGCTTGGTAGAATGCAACTCGGGTTGCATCTCTGCCGTCAAAGTTTTTTTTTTTTTTTTTTTAACGGCCTGCTGGCCCTAACTAGTTTTTGGAGTGTCTGAAACTTTCTTGCTGTGTTTTATAAAAAAAAATAAAAGGCAGTTGCGGTATAAATGAATAATAATAACAAATGAAGATACACACACAAACACATTCCAACCCACCGCCCCCCCCTCTCTCTGTTTCTCTCTCTCTCTCTCTCTCTCTGTTTCTCTTTCTCTCTCTCTCTGTATCTCTTACTCACTCACATACACACACACTAACAATTGAGTGTGTTTGTCTGTGAGTGTGAAAATAAAAAGAACCAAAAATAAATAAACAAAAATAAATAAATGATCACACTGATCATAGAAAAATTAAAAGTTAAAAAATAAAGTTATATTATTGAGTATGAAGACTCTTGTTTTACATTTTACTTAATAATTGCAAGCACATAGCTGTATTTATTGTTGCAAAACTTGTTATATACTGTAGGCCTATATAGTTTGTTTGTTACCACGACAACACCAATGACATTCAATGTTGATGCTGTCATGTAAATAGTTTTCTAATCAGCAATAAATATAACAATTTTTGATCAACCCATATCAATTGCATGCCTAAAATAACATACCGGTTAAAGCCCCCCCATTTCAAGACAACCCGACCCACTTCCGGGTTAAATATGCCCACTTCCGATTTAGGCCCCGCCCAGTCCGAGTACGGATCCGGATACAGATAATTCATGTGGTAAACAAATACAGATACAGATAATGCTGTACTCGCTCATCCCTAGTTATCGGTAGTTGTTGTCGCTCTTTTTTCTTCTGGGCAGAAATCCGTGAAGCAGCAAGACCGTGAAAGGTGAACCGCGATATAGCGAGGGTTCACTGTAATGCAGATTTCAGTAGATGGAAGCTGATTAGACGACAAAACAACAATAACAGGTTTACTAACGTAACTTCTCTGTGGTAATTAATTACCTTAACGTTAAAGAAAGCATACAATTTTGACGTGTTGTTTTATGTTACCGCTCTGTTTGACAAAGAGTCAGACTCGCCGCAGTATTAGTGATATTTATTTTTATGTGAATGTCTAATTTTTTATGTTTTGGTAACCGTCATGACTAACCATAGACCGTTGATATTAACGGACAGAGCATGTGTGACGTCACCCATCGGTCTGTGGAGATCTGACATGAGTTGTCGAGTTTGCAGCCATCCTGGTTGCGGATGGGATGGGGGGCAGAGACAGAGTGCTTCCAAAAGCAGACCTAACAGTAAGTATATCTTTGTCCCACTGTTATTACATAGAACGAGTCACATTGTAAAGTAAATGTATCTGTAAGTTACCATGTAAATTGTCTGTAACGTTAGCTTGCCACTTAGCTAGCTATGGTAAAACATGCTAACGTTAATTTTCTGCAAATCAAAGTTTAATTTTCAGTCAGCAAAATGCAAATCAGGGATTGGCTAATGCTTATCATAATCTAACGCGAACTATTAGCACATGTATGACTAAGTTTCTTATAACGTTTGGTTAACTATAATACCCATAATGCACCAATAATGTCCTGCTACTGTTTGCCCCGTCAGTTTATTTTTTGGCACATTTAGCCTTGACATACACGTTGAAGTTACTTCCACTCTTGCAGCACTTTGCCAAACCAAATGCACTGCCCATCAATATATAAAAAGTCTGTGAGAGGCCAGAGAGAGGTCAAACAGTTGTGTGTCCAATGTTTAATTTGTTGTATTTCTAATACACGCAGTCAAACCTATACTCAATGGTCTTCTTTTCATTTATTACCATGTTTATTGAGCCAACTTAAAGGCCATTAGGGTGTTTGTGGTGTTTAGGGTATTCGGGAGCTGTTTAAATAAAGTAGGCAGAACTGGACTATAGCCTACTCGTCTTTGTAGATATCAGAGATCTGCCCGTTAACTCATTTTTGATGCGTTGTACTTTTCCCTTGCCGGGTGAGTGAGGGAACTGTTACACCTTTTTTAATTATTTATTATAAACTGTCTATGTCCATGTTGTGGGTAGATGTAGCCAGAAGTTGAGCTAGTTGCAGTTGGTAAGAGGGGATATTTATTATAACCCAGAGTACACCCGATAAGGCAAAATAGTGTTTACAAAAATAAATGGAATTACTGAAAGACAAAACAATTTCACCAAAAGTAAAAGTAATTGACTTGACACTGTTTCTTAATGACCTAAGACAAGTCATTCCAGAGAACATCCAACAGACTTATGTCCTATACCCTGCGTTTCCTTCATGCTCTCCTCTAGAACACACTCAACTGCCTACCTATATAGGCCTTAAGCCCACCCCTAAAATTGGATCATACCAATTCTAACATGTAGGGGTGGCTCAGATTACTAGCCAGTTAAAAGGCTACACACAGCCAAAATGCATCTAACATACTAGACATTTACACCTTATACGTACAATTCACATTAACAATGAGGAACGGCTAGGTTAACAGGTGATTTAAATTTATCATAGACATAAAATATGAACTCACTAAATCAACTTATAAACAGGCATCAATCCAGGTCTGTCTTTGAGGGCTAACTTAGGTAGCGTATAGCTACCACCATGCGCTCCGCCGTTTAAAAAAAAAAACTTGGTCAGTAACAAATAACATGTGAAGCCTAAAACAAAGTATTGTGGTTAGGTATCCCAAGCTCTACACGAATAACCATTCATTTAATCTTCATAAAGAAGTGCAGTTGGATAAAGAACTGCCTTCTGTCCACTGTGGAACAGCTCTGAAATGCTTTTCAGGTTCTTTGCAGAACAATTGAAAGAAGAGGCAAAAACAAGAGAAAAAGGAGATTTCAGATACAATTTCTAAGCAAACTTAAGGCCAGACAATGTGGGTACGTGTACATTTTTGTATCTCAAAACTAGTTAAAGTTTAGCAGGTGTGCAGTAGCAGACTAGATATGTCTGTGATAGAGTTCAGTCTCGCCTAAACACGTGTCAATCTCAGAGAACAGGTGTATGATGGGAAGAAGGGTTTCCACTGAGCTCTTACAGTGCAGATCCTACTTGTTTTCCACGAGGATGATGGGAACTCACATATAGAGACAGGATAACTCTTGTTATGGAGGTAAATACTAGGGATGAGCCGAGTAATCGGCTGAAACGAGTATCCGGTACGGATAAAGCACTTTTGCCGAGTACAAGTATTATACGAGTAATGCGAGTCAATATCTGTACAAGGATTCAATGAAATTCTCCATTGACTATGTCTGCGTTCTGTGATAGGCTAGTCACAGTGCTAGTCACAGCGCCTCTCCCTCACACTATTCTGTGATAGGCTAGTCCCAGCGCCCCTCCCCTACACTATTCTTTGATTGGCTAGTCCCAGCGCCCCTCCCTACACAGACAGATTCCTTCTGTTGCTGTGTGCCTCTCACTCTCACACATAGACCGTTAAAATAAATGGACAGAGCATGTGTGACGTCACCCATTGGTTTGTGGGGATCAGAAATGAGTCGTCGAGTTTGCGTTTACGGGCGCAGCCATCATGGTTGCGGATGTGACGATTTTAGAGGAGAGGGCGGAGTGAGAGCGGAGCCACCGATCGGTGGGCGGGATATTCAGTCTATGGGCGGGATCTGACTTACATTAGCTGAGAGTTAGCAACGCTGCTCTACCTTACG
>NW_023269171.1:26703-31525 GCF_013103735.1 Etheostoma cragini
GTCTGTGTTTTAACAAACACACCTGAGGCCAAGTTGGGAACCAGAATCAGCTTTAATCCAGTCCTAATCTAGTCCTCAACTTTCACATCATTTCACTGGAGTTATCATTATCATATTCACTCTAAATGATGGGAATTTCTCCATACTACTAGGCTATATTTTAACATTAGCGCCCTCCATGCTACTATGTGTTAACGTTAGCGTTCTCCATACTTGTATGTGCTAACGTTAGCCCCATTCATGCTACTATGTGGTAACGTTAGCGCCATCAAGCCGCAATGATTTGTTGTGAATTAATGCAGAATGCCGAATCTGTTGAGTTGTCTTAGTCGTGCGGCAAAATGCAACGTACCGTAGATATATTCCCATCCATTTAGATTGAATATGGTATTGATTTTGTAAACAATAATAACGATTACTCCAGTGAAAGGATGTGGAAGTTGAGGACTAGATTACGACTTTAGTAAAGCTGATTCTGGTTTCCAACTTGGCCCCAGGTGTGTCTGTTTAAACACGGACGGAGACAACTTCTCTCTAGCTCAGTTTCCATCCACTTGTCAATTGAATTACAGTATCAGTTCGGTAAAAAAAAAAAACGTTAGCAAATAAAGCTGGTGAAACTGTTGATGCTTTATTAAGATCAACGTGCAACCTAGCTGACAGGCGAAGAACACTCTAAAACCACTAGCTAACTTACTTTAAATGTGCAAGAACTGTAGAATAACAGGCTTAAGTGAACTGACAACATGACTTATACGACTTACAGTTCTCAAAGAGGCACACACACAATCTCAGCTGATTATCCTCCGGACAACTCTTTTTCTCTTCTCCCACTTTTTTGTGGCGCGCACCCGCTAGGGGTGTGAGGCGCATGTCCGCACTATTCTCCAACATGAAAACCTCTTGTAAAAAACTAAAGTAACAAGCCAATTTTGTAAAATGTAAGGAGTAGAAAGAGCAGATATGTGTTAAAATGTAAGGAGTAGAAGTAAAAAGTCGCCACAAAAATAAATAGTAAAGTACAAATATCAGAAAAATCTACTTGAATACAGTTAAGAAGTTTTTGTACTTCGTTACTCCCCATCTCTTGTTACAACAGACTAGATAGCTACCTACCTACGTTAGCAACGTTAACTCTATTAGCCCCGCTGCTAAACTCTGGGTAACGTTAGCTAGCCAAGAAACGGTAGTAGCCTTAGCTAACTAATTGGCGTTAGCTACATAAAAACAAGTGATAACGCACTCCGTGTCAGTCAGAGCTCAGTTGACTTTGTTATTTGCTGAGCAAATTATAAATGTACGTTAGCTACATAAATTCATGTTGTCTTGCAAAGAAAATACGTTAGCATGCTAACAACGTCAATCAGCTGGCAAACAAATGTACTTAGTGCAGGCAAGAAGTCCTTCAATGTTTCTCTCTCTCTCTCTCTCTCTCCCAATCTCCGAATCTCTCCCTGTGTGTTTGGAGCCTTATTCTCTCCCTCACTAACAGTTTAAGCATAAAGCACAGTTTAACCGCATCCACGGGCATTCATGCTACAGGCCTTGAATAATCAATTCAACCAATCACGGAGGGGGTGCAAGCATTATTTTGCTTGACAGAAAATCACAATAAACATTACTTAATTATTAATTTATTTTTTATTAATGACCATTAATATAATTTTTATCTTCTATGAATTTCAATTTTATATTTATTTATTTATTATTATTCTGTGCATTTTTTTGCTGACACTGTCATCACCTGGCACCTTAAAAAAGAAAAAGAGAAGTTGATTCTTCACTGCGATCAGGAGACAGCGCCCCCAAAACCCTTTTTGTAAGAAAGATTGAATTACTCCATTCTTTCATTTGGATTGATTGAGGAACAGAGGTAAGTAAGCATGTCTAGGTATTACATTTTTAACAAATGTTTTTTTTTTTTCTTTGTGGTGTTAAACATATGGCTTAGCATTTGCTGGTGTAGTTGCAGACTTTCAGAAAGACCATTATAGATAGCCTACAGGCCTATAGAGATATGTTTTATACATCAAGGTTGACTTAGCTAGCTAATCCAAGAGGCACATGGTAGGTTAGCATAATTGCTTTGATGCCGTTCTGGTTCTAATTGTGATGTGCCTTGATTAGGCTAAATATTAGTGTAATGTTGCATGCTGAAATGTATGTTTTTTCTTTTTTGCTCCATTTGTTCAGATGGCTTCTCCAATGAAGTTGCCATGCGTCGACGAACCACAAATTGGCAGGGCCATGCAACTGTGTGCGGTAGGTTGAATGGTTTTTGTGTGCTTTGATTCTTAATAATTGTCTGCATGTCATGAGCATGTGAGCTGCGTGGCGTGACTGTTTTTATTTCGGCTCCCGTGTTAAGAGCTTGTACATGTCCTGCGTGACACATGCATTCTAGAAATAGCAACAATTCCAAAATTTGCAGTACAGTGAAAAAGTTCACAAATAATTGCAATTGACATAATAGTCTCTTTCAGTCAATTTATTTAGTACTTTTTCAAGAAAAATAAAAGTTAATTGAATCCCATCTTTTACTTATATTGGTGTCATGTAACACAGATAATGTAATAACACATGTAAACAGCAGCCTGACGTAAACCACGCCTCTTAAATATAATAACTCAATTATCATAGTTATCATAAGATTTGAAATAACAATACAAATATAATCACTTATATAAATGCATTTTTGCATGGTTAAACAAGGGGTATATAGTAAGATATGTGCAATGTAGTAGCAGTGATTTATACTGGTAATAATAAGAATAATATATAAAACATAAATAAGAATTGTATTTATAAGTATGTGCAGGCTAAATAGTATAAAGAGCAGTAGAATATGGCTATGTATAGAGCTATCTCACCAGGTCTCTAAAAGTTAATTTACAATTCAAAAAAATAGGACATAACATAATTACAAGTAAGCCTCAATATAGCAAAAATATTTTAAGCTTAAAGAATAATAAGAAGGATGGATCCCCTTATTATTTTTAACATCAGTACTTTGATAATGAAATATTATAAAGATAATAAATCCGATTAAACCATAAAACAAACAAATATAAACACATCCAACAAAAAAATATATAATTAATTCAATAAATTGTTCCATGTGTTCCATTAATTGTATAAAATGCTTGACCATGCAGTTGTATGACCATCTTTTTTTGGGGAATTGCAGTATGCTTGCAACGACCCTGACGTTCCCCGGCACACTCTGTTCCCCCAGATAATGGGTGCCACAACTGGGATAAAGGCAGTCGTGTGCCGGGAGCATCGCCGTAGGAGGGCTGCCGAGAGCCGGGAGCGGTGGCTCCAACAGCAACTAGAGCAGCAAGAGAAGGAGAAGGAAGCTGCAAACCATAAAGTGCAACAACTCCTGGAGAGCTGGAGTTGTTGCACATTGCTGCAGCATTTAATAGAGATGGTAAGTTTTTAGTTGCGCTACAGATTGTCGCAGTTATCACTATGATAGTATGGATGTGCAATACTATCTGTTCAAAAAAAAATTAGAGTAATGTGAGTGGGTGGCCAGACCAATAACAAAAAGATAAAATAGACTTTATTAATACCACACTGGGAAAACATCCCTTGTTACAGTTGCTCAAAACAAAATCACGCACATCAAAATAATAATATGTAAAGTATTATAATACTTTTTTATTTAACCAGGTAGACCACTGAGAACTGTTTCTCATTTGCAACGGCAACCTAGCCAAGTAAAATATGAGCGTGCAAGACAACATGTTGTTTCACATACAATAAAATCCAATATTACAGATTACAATAGGACTCATAAAGTAGAGATTTATTTGGTATTACAAGGCCAGCGCAAAGTGAAGTGTAAGAAAGTCAATGGATATGTAAAAGCTATAAAGTAATAAGAGAATAAACATGAATAGACAATCAATATCACTAGTGACATACTATTGGCGTTTTTCCACTGCTGGTAACAGCTCGCCTCGGTTCGCCTCGGCCCGCCTCGGCCCATTATGCTTCCGTTTTCCATTGCAGATTGAGTAAAGCCTCAGCGGGGCTGGTCACTATAGCAACGCGTGATGACGTAATTTTCGGGAGTTTGGGAATTCTGACGGAGTTCAGACGTCGACATGACAGTTGTTCGCCGACACAAAAGGGTAAGTTAAGTTTCCTGGTAACGTTAGCTAACATTTGCATGTGTTCAGCGTCGCAGTCAGTATTTACTATACGCTATATAAAGTACATAAACTTTAGCAACCATGATTACACACCAACATGTGTGCTGTTTGTGTTTCAGAGCATTCACGCTTTGCCCACCGCAGACCGTCTGGTGGGCGACGTCCGACCGGTGAAATATTGGGTTCTGACCTACTGGGCTTCTTATAATCTTTATGAGAGTCACGGAGAGGCTTATGACAATGACTGGGATGCATCTGGGCCAGCAGAGCCGGCGGGGACACTGTCACGGGGTGCGGAGGAAGAAGACCGGGAAGTTTGGGAGGGTTTGATGCGCTACTTGAAAAGCTAAATAAAAACTTTTTTTATATTATATATATATATATATATATATATATATATATATATATATATATAGTCTTGTTTTTTAAAGTAACAGTGTGCAATATTGGAAACAACATGAAGCCGCTAGTAGCCCGAACAGTTGAAAAGTGAGAATAGTGCAGAAAGTGGATAATCTGTCGATGTCCGGCTAGATTTGTTTTAAATGTCCCGTTTGTTCTGTAAACACACTGTCCCTCTTGTTTAAGTGACGATTCTCTCCGACCAACCAGTAGTCTGCAGGTTTGCACGTCACCTTTTGGGCTCGCCTCAGCTCGCT
>NW_023269171.1:31625-34744 GCF_013103735.1 Etheostoma cragini
GGTCATACAGAGATTGGATGGCCCTGAGAAGGGACCCCCTCACCCCATATTCCCGCAGCACCTCCCACAATTTCTCCCAGGGGACCCGGTCATACGCTTTCTCCAGATCCACAAAACACATGTAGACTGGTTGGGCATACTCCCAGGCCCCCTCCAAGATCCTTGCGAGAGTAAAGATCTGATCCGTTGTTCCACGACCAGGACAGAATCCGCATTGTTCCTCTTCAATCCGAGGTTCGACTATCGGCCAAACCCTCCTTTCCAGCACCTTGGAGTAGACTTTAACAGGGAGGCTGAGAAGTGTGATACCCCTGTAATTGGCACACACCCTCTGGTCCCCCTTTTTGAAGAGGGGAACCACCACCCCGGTCTGCCACTCCTTAGGCACCGTCCCAGACTTCCACGCAATGTTGAAGAGGTGTGTCAACCAATGAGTCGTGATATTCCTTTCTGAGCGTGAAGTTGACAGAGAGTAATGGTTCACTTCATATGTTCTCTGTCATTGGTGATTGTTCTTTGCTTGTTTATGGAGTATTGAGGACGGGAATATGATCAGAGTGGTAGTAGCAGATATGTGGAAAACTAACATCTGCAAAGTAATAAAATAAGCTTTCTAATTAACTGAAATTACAGTCAGTCTTGAAGTATGTTATGTCAATATAATAATAATATGGTGGACAATGTTACTTGAGAGGGTTTAACCTAGTTTCTTGACTTTGTAATGCCTTATGTCCAGTGTAAAAATGTAAACTGAGTTAAGCCATAATTCATTTTTTATTTCTACTTTTGCTTTTCCTACTTTGACATGTCAAAAAGGTGCGTTGTTTGACAGCCCATCTCTACACATCCATGTTCCCCTCCCACAGGTGTTTCCACTTGACTAATCAGACTGTGTGGCCTTTACAAGCTCAGCTTGATTGACATGTATTAAAGGGGTGGAATGGTACACTGAAGTCCCGGTGGACGGGATGGCATGTTGTAACGAGGTTTGAGTACATACTGCAAATACTTGAAGCCAGGTTACTCTACAAGTGGATAAGGGGCATTGAAGATGATGTGGAAATCCTGATTGATTCAGTGATTTTTGGCCCTATTTGTATTTGTATCTAAAGGCAGGTTAACCAATGCAGGGAGGAGACGTTGGACAGTTTTTTTTGTCTCGTTCCAGTGATTGGCATGTCTGGGTGATGCCGTTGGATATGCGTTAGCATGTTGGATGTATTTCCACTCACGTACCAACAATGCCAGCCCACAGTCCTCGTTTTATCCACCACTTTCTCACCTGGGGCGTTTCTCAATCTATGTTCTTCTATGGACTTGTGTTCTTGTGTTCTCGTGAAACGTCATGTTTGGTGGCCAAAGTACTGACCCAATACACAAGTTAGCATTTCAGCAAGAACAGTTACAGTTTTTTTCTGAATGCTTAAGCGCTAATCGTGATTCTTGTAGCACAATTTCTAAAACTATTAATACGTATAGCAAAACCACTCACTGAGTTTGCAAAACTAAAAGCACAAACACTGCATTGCACTCAGTTTGCAATTTTGTAACACACATTTTGCAAAACTGTAGGCACAATTCACTGCACAACACTCTTTTTGCAGAACTTTAAACACAACTCACTGCTTACACTCAATTACCAAATTTCCAATACACTCCTAGCAAAATTATACACATGTATGGCTATGATTAACACTATTTTGCCAACTGTCTGGCACACTTTCACATGTTAAACCGTTTTAGATAATTAGTTCACTTTGCAATCAGCCTAAGCACTATAAATAAGCCACAGGTAAGCTGTCTGTGTGGAGTACAATGGATGGAGCAGTAAGAGTGAGAAGAGTGAGAATCAGAGGAGGCCTAGGGAGAGGACGTGGAGTTGAAGAAGCAAGAGGGTTAGAGGAAGTTAGAGAAAGAGGACAAGGAGGAGCAAGAAGAGGACGAGGAGGGGAAAGAGGAAGGGTAAGAAGACTAAGAAATAGAATAACTGATGACATCAGAGCTACAATAGTGGACCATGTCATCAACCATGGGATGACCCTGAGGGAAGCTGGCCAACGGGTTCAGCCTAATTTGAGCTGCTACACTGTGGCAAGCATCATTAGGACATTTCGAAATGAGAATCGGTAAGTACTTTGTAGCACTGCCATACTCTAATGAGAAACAAAACAGTACCATACATGCAAAAATACTGAAATTGTTACTTTACAGAATTGCTAGACGTCCAGATGTTGGGGACAGAGGAAGAATGTTCACTCCAGAGCAAGAGACCCATATAGTGAAAATGGTGATTGCCAATAATGCAATAAGACTGCACGAAATACAGCAGCGCATAATTGATAATGACACCATCTTTCAAAATATACACAGTGTAAGCATTTCTGCACTAAGTCGTGTACTTGCGCACCACAGAATAAGAATTAAGCAAATTTACAGAGTTCCTTTCGAGAGAAACACGTGTAAAGCAACTGCGATATGACTATGTGCAGGTAAGCTATAGTGTCATTGGTTCTGAATTTGGAAGTGCATACTGTAGTGCTGTGCATGGGCCTGATGTGGTGCATTTGTTTTGTCTTGTCCAGAGAGTGATGGAACTAGAAGCAGATGCCATGGGACATGAGCTACTTTTTGTAGATGAGGCTGGTGTTAACCTCAGTAAAACCAGGAGACGTGGCAGGAACATTATTGGACACCGTGCCATCATCAATGTCCCAGGACAACGTGGTGGTAACATAACCATGTGTGCAGCCATAAGCCCAAATTGTGTTGTTCACCATCATGCAACCATAGGCCCATACAACACTGCACACATTATTGCATTCCTGGACACCTTACATGACATGCTCACTGTTCAGAGACCAGAGCATACTCGATATGTCATCATATTGGACAATGTTAGTTTCCATAGGGCTGCTTTGGTCCGCAACTGGTTTACAGACCACCCATTCTTCATGGCACTCAACCTCCCTCCATACTCTCCATTCTTAAATCCCATCAAAGAGTTCTTCTCTGCCTGGCGCTGGAAAGTGTACGACCGTCAGCCTCATCAACAGGTAGCCCTTTTACAGGCAATGGAGGAGGCATGTGGAGATATTGACCAGGCATCATGTCAGGCCTGG
>NW_023269171.1:34844-51288 GCF_013103735.1 Etheostoma cragini
GTGGCTGGCGTCTCCCTTAGAGATAGGGGGAGAAGCTCAGTCATCCGAGAGGAGCTCGGAGTAGAGCCGCTGCTCCTTTTCGTCGAAAGGAGCCAGCTGAGGTGGTTCGGTCATCTGGTAAGGATGCCTCCTGGGCGCCTCCCTAGGGAGGTGTTCCAGGCACGTCCAGCTGGGAGGAGGCCTTGGGGAAGACCCAGGACTAGGTGGCGAGATTATATCTCCAACCTGGCCTGGGAACGCCTCGGGATCCCCCAGTCGGAGCTGGTTGATGTGGCTCGGGAAAGGGAAGTTTGGGGTCCCCTACTGGAGCTGCTGCCCCCGTGACCCGATACCGGATAAAGCGGATGAAGATGGATGGATGGATGAAAGCCAAACTTTACAACAGAGCTCATGAAGAAGCCAAGTGCAGTTGATGCCTTGTTGTTATTAGAAGCACCCAGGTACATGGTCTACAGCATAGAAACAAAATACTTTAGTAAATCTACATCATGGAATATGGTAGGTCTAGTTACAATGAGTTTGTTCCATCATGTTTACCTTTTGTGAATAACCATCGATCCCAGCAAAGATGAGCATGCCATATCTGAAAAAAAAAAAATAAGAGAAGAGTTTTTTATTTTCATACCAGGTACTTGCCAGACTATTCAAAGATAACTGATGTTAATATTATTCAGGATGACCATGTGACTAGAATAGCACAGAAAAGGAGTGGTGAAGTGACACCTACTGCTGGACATGAACAAAAGCTTTAAAATAAATAAAACCTACAATAATTCAGTGACAGGAGAAGTGTTAACATGGCTTTTGAATGTATAGGCATAATAGTCAGAAGATGTAACCAGCACCTTTCATACAAATGCGACAATATACAGGAAAATTGATGTAAAATAATTGTGATCATGAAGTTTAAATTTTACACAATTAGTGACAATATAAATAGATGCTTAACTATGGGGTATGTGATATAAATAAACATAATTTCATCATTAGTTCATATATTTCACAATTGTCAACTAGGATTAGAAAAAACTTCACTGCCTTGGTATTTGAGACATTGTTCTTCAGATAGTCATAGTTAAGAGAAAGGTGGAGCAGAAGCTGAGGGAAAACAACATGAGGGAGGTCTGGGAAGGTGTGAGGACCATCACAGGTCACAACACAAAGACCAGAACTACAGGGGGGACAATGGAGAGGACCAAGGAGCTGAATAACTTTTTTAACAGGTTTAACCAGCATCGTTCCAGTTCCCAAGAAGAACAGGCCCAGCGAGCTGAATGACTTCCGACCGGTGGCACTCCATTCACACCTGATGAAGACGTTGGAGCGGCTCTTCCTCAGCCTCCTCAGACCCCAGGTACAGCACGCCCAGGACCTCCTGCAGTTTGCGTACCAGCCAGATGTTGGTGTGGAGGACGCCGTCCTCTACCTGCTACACCGGGTCCACTCCCATCTGGATAAGGGGAATGGCACAGTGAGGGTCCTCTTCTTGGAATTTTCCAGTGCCTTCAATACCATCCGGCCTCCTATACTCCAGGACAAATTGATCAGGATGGGAGTGGACCCCTATCTGGTAGACTGGATCAGAGACTACCTCACCGACAGGCCACAGTACGTCAGGCTGAAGGACATCATGTCTGACACTGTGGTCAGCAGCAGCGGAGCCCCCCAGGGCACAGTGCTGGCCCCTCTTCTCTTCACCCTGTACACCTTAAACGTCTGTTACAACTCAGAGCTGTGTCACATAAAGAAGTTCGCAGATGACACACCCATTGTTGGATGTATCAGGGGTGACAAGGAGGAGCAGTATCGGAGTCTGGTGGGAAACTTTGCTCTCTGGTGTCGCACTAACTGCCTACAGCTCAACACCTCTAAGACGAAGGAGCTGGTCGTTAATTTTGGGAGGTCCAGACCAAGACCGCGACCAGTCCTGTTGGAGGGAGTTGAGGTGGAGGTAGTTGAATCATACAAATACCTCGGGCTGGGGCTGGACAGCAAACTGGACTGGACAACACACAGCAGCAACCTGTACAGGAAGACACAGAGCTGGCTGTACTTCCTGAGGAGGCTGCGCTCCTTTAACATCTGCAGCAAACTGCTGTGGATGTTTTACCAGTTTGTGGTCACCAGTGTCCTCTTCTACTCTGTGGTGTGCTGGGGGGGCAGCATATCAAAGAAGAACACCCACAGGCTGGATAAACTGATCAGGCGGGCCAGCTCTGTGGTCGGCATGAAGCTGGACTCCCTGGTCACGGTGGCAGAGAGGAGGACTTTGGACAAACTGCTGGACATTACTGAAAAGGCCAGCCACCCTTTCATCAGCACCCAGAGGAGCCGGTTCAGTGTAAAGCTGCTCCTTCCCAATTGCCGGACCAACAGACTCAAGGACTCCTTTGTCCCTCATGCCATCAGACCAGCAGAATCCACCCTGTGCATGGACGCTGAAACCTGCTCCCATCTTACACGGTGTCCCATAGCTTGCAGTTCGCCCTTCATCATTCTGTAGCCAACATGAGGCATCCTAAATTTAACTGAACGCACAAGGCTGTCCAGCTCCTCATTTGTCAGGTTGCTGTATGATCCCTTAACTGCCAGTGCATCTTCTCGCATCCGCCGAAACACAGTCCTTTTGCAGACACCAAGTAACTTAGCTATGCAAGGGATTAACAGCTGCATATCAATGAGGTTTTGCAGATGTTCTTTCGATACAACAAATTTTGGCTTTCCCGCCACAACCTCTACATAGGAAGAAGCTAAAGCTGCTCCTCTTGCAAGCGAAGAATTCTCAAAACATCAGACAAGGCACAAACAACATCTTGTGGCAGTTCTACTACAGTAGCAAAAGAGTGCACAAGTCCCATTTTCATGGCTTAAAACAAAATGTAAATAGTCCAAATCCACTGGCTGACATTGCAGAACTTCCTGAAGCCTTCTTAACATTCTTTCCATGAACTGCCTCCCGATTGAAGGCGCCTGTAATTATACAGAATATACACATTGAAATTGGATGAGACTTGTAAGTAATAGTTATGCCTTCATCCAGAAATACCATAAAAATACTTATTTTTGTTTACTAAAAAATACATTGATGTATTGCAATACGGGATATCTAACTAGCCCGATTAACACCATCAGTTAAAAATGTACTGGATTGAGATACATGTTTATAATGTTAACTGTTGTGTTCTAAGGCTGTTTGTTTAAGAAAAGTCAGTGTACGCGTTATGCCTGTTAGTGAATGTGTATTTGCCAGAGTGCCAGTATTAGTCAACCAGAAAATCAATCAACACAAATACTGGTACCTTTGTAATAAAGTCATGGGGGCAAACACAGTCACTTTCTCCCAGCTCATTAATAACAAAGGATACATTACATTAACATTTTCCTGCATGAAGATCTGGTCTATTATGTGGTCATACACAGCGCGGCAGGTCTAGTCAGGTGCAGCGTACACTCATCTGTTCTAAGTTTAATATTAATATTTACATCGATTCATAACAGTTAAAAAGCGTCTGTGTAAATGTACACCCCTAACAGCAATGTATGGAACCGTGCTAACGTTATACAACTAACTAGCTAGCAAGCTAATGTCTGATTGATTGAATAGCCCGGAGCAGCCAACCCAGCCTCTATTTTTATTTAAAGATTAACATAAAAAGAAAGGCAAATTTGATTACCGTTATCTGTTGGAGCCGTGAGTCTGCCATTTCTATCCAGTTCAGCAAGACCTCCTTTGGCTTGATGTAGCTAATGTTTGTGTTTGAGCTCTACTGGGGGTTGATGCTGCTGAATATTTTGCGTTAGCACGGTTATCAGGCCTTGTGCAGCAGCAATTACACTGGCCTCAAACTCCTAGAAGACAGAATATGAAGAAATACTAGATTATAGAGGACATATTGAGATTAATCTGTTCAGTCTGTTTGTGTCGTTGGCTCAGATACTGCTGCCCCAGCAGATGGCGGAGGAGAACAGAGCGCTGGCCACAACAGACTGGTAGAAGATCTCTAACATCCTGCTGCACACGTTGAAGGATCTCAGCTTCCTCAGGAAATAGAGTCTGCTCATCCCCTTCTTGTAAACAGCAGTACTGCTGACCTTCCAGTTTGACCTGCTGTCGATGTTAACACCCAGGTATCTGTAATCCTCCACCATGTCCACGTCACTTCCCAGTATGTAAAGGGGCTGCGGAGCTGTTCCTTTCCTCCTGAAGTCGATCACCATCTCTCTGGTCTTATCCACGTTCAGCAGCAGGCAGTTCTTACCAGACCACTCCACAAAGTCATCCACCAGTGCCCTGTACTCTCCTTCCAGTCCATCCCTTTTACACTCAACAACTGCAGAGTCATCAGAAAACTTCTGCAGGTTACATGACTGAGTTGTACTGGAAGTCTGTGGTGTATAAGGTGAACAGAAAAGGAAACAGCACAGTCCCCTGTGCAGCCCCCGTACCACTTACCACCACATCAGACAGAACACGGTTCAGGCGGACAAACTGTGGTCTATCTGTCAGGTAGTCAGTGATCCAGGAGACTGTGGACGCACCGACACCCATCACCTGCAGCTTCTCACCAAGTAGCAGAGGCTGGATGTTGTTGAATGCACTGGAGAAATCTAAACATGTGATTCTCACAATGCCGCCACCGCCATCCAGGTGCAAATGAGCTCGCTGCAGGAGATAGATGACAGCGTCGTCCACTCCCAGTCGAGGCTGGTAGGCAAACTGTAGAGGGTCCAGAGAAGAACTCACCTGCGGCCTCAGGTAGGCCAAGACCAGCCTCTCCAGCACCTTCATCACATGGGATGTGAGAGCCACTGGGCGGTAGTCCTTAAGGCCAGATGGAGTCGACTTCTTGGGGACCGGGACAAGACAGGACGTCTTCCACAACAGCGGCACCCTCTGCAGGCTCAGGCTCAGGTTGAAGAGGTACTGGAGAACACCAGACAGCTGACTGGCACAGGTCTTCAGGACCCTAGGGCTGATGCCGTCCGGGCCAGCAGCCTTGTGCTGGTGTAGCCTCTCCAGCTGTCTCTTCACCTGGCCAGGTGTGAATGTAAAGTAGGGGGGGGTGCTTGAAGTGTAAGTGGGGGGAGGGGAAATGTGCTGTAGTGGTGGTGGGGGGTAGGGCTGACTGCAGGAGGGCTGGCTGCAGGGGAGTGAGGAGGGAGGTGTCGGAACAAAAGAGGGGGTAGAGGAGGCAATGAGGGGTGTAGGGGGTTGGTGGAGGGGTAGAAGAGGCAGGGGAGGCAAGGGATGGCTGTCTAAATAAGAGCCTTTGAGGTAATTCCAGATTTTCATCTATGAGGAATACAAATAGATGAGAATTTGGAAGCAATCTGAACCTTCATAACTCCTCAGTACATGTACCTGGAGTCTTCCAGTGACCTTTCTTGTATGCATCAATCTCTAGGCTTCAATTTCACATTACAATCAACCCAATTCCTCACACAGCCTTTAAAAAACAGCCGTTGAAATAATTCCACATTTTCATCTATGATGAATACAATAGATGAGAAATTGGAAGCAATCTGAAGCTTCATAACTCCTCATTACATGTACCTAGAGTCTTACATCAACCTGTGTTGTATGCATCAATCTCTAGGCTTCCATTTCACATTAGAATCAGCCCGATCCCTCACACAACCTTTGAAATAAGAGCCTTTAAAATAATTCCAGATTTTCGTCTGTGAGGAATAAAAATAGATGAGAATTTGGAAGCAATCAAAATCTTCATAACTCCTTACTACATGTACCTAGAGTCTTCCAGTGACCCTTGTTGTATGAATCAATCTCTAGGCTTACATTTATAAGTAGAATCAGCCCAATTCCTCACACAGCCTTTGAAATAAGTGCCTTTGCAATATTTCCATGGTTAGGGTTAGGGTTAATAAACCTTACCCTTCATAACTCCTCAGTAGATGTACCTAGAGTCTTACATCGACCTGTGTTGTATGCATCAATCTCTAGGCTTCCATTTCTCATTAGAGTCAGCCTGATTCCTCACACACCCTTTGAAATTACAGCCTTAGAAATAATTCCAGATTTTCATCTATGAGGAATAGGAATAGATGCGAATTTGGAAGCAATCAAAATCTTCACAACTCCTCGGTACATGTACCCAGAGTCTCCCAGTGACCTTTATTGTATGCATCAATCTCGAGGCTTCCATTTCTCATTAGAATCAGCTTGATTCCTCACACAGCCTTTAAAAACAGCTGTTGAAATAATTCCACATTTTCATCTATGATGAATACAATAGATGAGAATTTGGAAGCAATCTAAATCTTCATAACTCCTCAGTACATGTGCCTAGAGTCTTCCATTGACCTGGGTTGCATGCATCAATCTCTAGGCTTCCATTTCTCATTAGAATCAGCCCATTTCCTCACATGGATTTTGAAGTATGATCCTTTGAAATAATTCCAGATTTTCATCTATGAGGAATAGGAATAGATGCGAATTTGGAAGCAATCTAAATCTTTACAACTCCTTGGTACATGTACCCAGAGTCTTCCAGTGACCTTTGTTGTATGCATCAATCTCTAGGCTTACATTTCTCATTAGAATCAGCCCGATTCCTCATATAGTCTTTGAAATAAGAGCCTTTGAAATAATTCCAGATTTTCATCTATGAGGAATAAAAATAGATGAGAATTTGGATGCAATCAAAATCATTATAACTCCTTAGTACATGCACCTAGAGTCTTCCAGTGACCTGTGTTGTATGCATCAATCTCTAGGCTTCCATTTATCATTAGAATCAGGCAGTTTCCTCACAAAGCCTCTGAAATAAGTGCCTTTGCAATAATTCCAGATTTTCATCTATGAGGAATACAATAGATGAGAAATTGGAAGCAATCAATATCTTCACAACTCCTCGGTACATGTACCTAGAGTCTTCCAGTGACCTTTGTTGTATGCATCAATCTCTAGGCTTACATTTCTCATTAGATTCAGCTTGATTCCTCACACAGCCTTTGAAATAAGAGCCTTTGAAATAATTCCAGATTTTCATCTATGAGGAATACAAATAGATGAGAATTTGGAAGCAATCTGAAGCTTCATAACTCCTCAGTACATGTACCTGGAGTCTTACTTTGACATGTGTTGTATGCATCAATCTCTAGGCTAACATTTTCCATTAGAATCACCCCGATTCCTCACACAGCCTTTGAAGTAAGAGCCTTTGAAATAATTCCAGATTTTCATTTTCAACACTTTGGAAGCACTCACGGCTTCATAATTCACCAGAAAATGTACATAAAATATTACAGCAACTTGTTTTGGATGCACTAATCTCAAGGCTTCCAATTCCAACTGGAATCAGCCAGATATCTCTTACAATCTTTGAAATACGAACCTTTGATTACTTGCAGATTTCCCTCTTTGGCCATACCCAGTAGTTAGAATTGCTCAAAGCAAGAGGCAGAGAAAAATACGTGGAGGGGAACATTTATTTGCCAAGAAAAACCAAGACAGAAAAGAACAGTTAAAAGCAAAATTGTGCTCAAAACATTAAACAAACCAGCTTCCAAAATTGTGCTCAAAACATTAAACAAACATGCCCTTTAATTTCATTCCAGTTAAAAGAAATCATCAACAAAACAAAATGTGTGTAACCTCTGAAATTTACTTAACCGGTGCTGCTGAACCACATTCCAGAACTTAACAGTCCTGATTCCAGAAATTTGAAATGTCATATAACCTTGTCAAATGTAGTTTTCCTTATTAGTTTGAGTGGTGTTGCTTTTTATTTCTAGGTGATTTTAAAAGCCAGAGAAACCAGATCCATCAGTTGCATTAACTGTCATTTCTGCTGAAGCTCCCCCTTAAGGCTGCCCTGCTTTGTCTGTTGTTGGGTTGGCCATCTCTGCGTTGAGGATGGGGGACGCTGGTGTTTCATCCATTGTTTCTAAGGAAGAGGGGGGTGCTGGCTCAGCCCTTGGATGGTCAACAATGGCTGCCTGCTCATCTTTCTTGAGGATGGGGTAAGTGCTCATCATTTTTTCAAAAAGGTAGTTGCCAATTGGCTCTCCTAGTTTATTGACAGATACACAGCACTTTGTCATGACTTGGACTTCCAAACCAGTTGTTGGACTTGTAAAGTACAACCTTCCATTGGAAGGATGTGGAGCGACAGATGATGAGCTCTGCTCAGACTTAGATTGCTTTTTTTGTTGCCATGTTGTCAACCCCTCCTCGGACAGAGAGGAGTCAGACTCCGTTTGGTCGTCATATTGTGGTTCTTCACCACTTGAAGATGTTTCCAATTCATCATCTTCATCCAATGCACTCTCCATGGCTTTTAATCTTAGCCTGCGAGTCTTGTACCCATTTACTTTGTCTGGAAGAGCAACATAGAAGCGCTCTGCCGTGCTGGGGTCGTGACACATTTCTTTAGCAACTTGTTTTCTCTCTTTTTCAGAAAGATGTTTGCTGGCCTGGAAACCCAAACAAAGACGTTTTTACAAATGATGATATGATAAGAGTACATTGAGCAACTATGTGTCAACAACCTAACACAACACTCCCAATAAACATAAAACACCCAGTTGCTAAATTGTGTTTATGTCAAATTTACTTCAACTTAAATTCAAACATCAACATCATCTCAATTCTAATTCTAGCCCCCAATTTGAGTACCCCCACTTCCAAACTCTGATCAATGGCCAGAATCAAACTTGTAATAAGTTCTTACTTGAGTGGAGACGCTGCTCCGGATCTGGGTGAACGTTATGTTCCCCTGCATTCCGGCATCCACCAAAGCTGCATTGAGGAAGCCTAAAGGCTTCTGTAGCTGCCTCCCGCTTGCTGTGTGGAACACAAATTCACACTCCTGGCCTGGTTTGCAACACATCCCCTTTGTCAAAAAGTCTAGCCAAGTAAACTCCTCACTTTTGAGTGAGAAAGCAGCTTGACCAAACGATTTTGTTGTTTTGTGGTCATCCACCTTAGGATAAAAAAATGGAGAAAATTAGTGTATATCTGTGGATAGGTACGGAAGTCTCTTCCGGGTCTTTTTAGCCTCTAGAGGTGATTTTCTATCCAGCCTTGAACTTGTGCCCTTTATCAGGGTTGCTGAGCATTAAATCCAAACTGTTTCATCCAAGATTTGCCCCCTTGATGTTCATAATTCATCACTTTTTCGCTAATATCTGCTGCTAGCTCCGTGTCTCCTCTCTGTTTGTGTCCAAAGTGAAGGCAAGCAGCATGCCCATATATTGGAGACAACGTGACTCAAAGAGTATGGAGTGGGAACAGTGAGCAATCCTCTCAGTCAAACTAGTCTAGTATGCAATCAAAGATGTTAAAGTGGACAAGATAGATATCTACTGTGTTACAGAGGAGAACGGCGTCACTAGTTTGACATTTGGCATATAGTTATATATTAGATATTATTTTATATATTTATATTATATTTTATATATTTTGGCCTTTTTTGAAGAAATGTAAATAGGATGTGCTTAATATGAGTTACAATGTTTATTATATTCATTTTTGCATATAGGAGAACTGTTTTAGACAACACATATGCTTGTGTAGCATTGCTGTGGGTGTAATATCAATAAATATGACATAATTATGTTGATTATTGGTATACTTAAATATCATAAAGGCAAAAGCGTCTGGACTGTCTTTGAAAAATGTACTTTGTCAACTGTGTAAGTTGTAATGATTATTTCTTCACAGTGTGACTCCCAAGACATATGAGAAGTGTTTTACAGGAAAATGGCTTAGGTATTATTGCTCTGTCTGTGATCTCAATACATATCTGTGAGATTCATGTTCCGCTTAATTTATTTATTTGTCTTTAAGGTCCTTCAAACATTTTAAATATTCAAGTGACTTCACTGCAGCCCAAATATTCTAATAACCCAGTTTGTCCTGAAAAAAAATGATGTTCATATCTTGACTGTAGACAACAGGGTTGATGTTTTAAAAGCTTTTTTATAAAATAAATCCAGACGGCCAATGAACTGTAAAAATGGCCTCAGGGCTCAGAGGGTTAACAAGGACACTCATTTTAATTTTACCAATGACATGTTCATTGCTTTGATCTGCCAACCTAATTAAATACTCACCAGGACTTGGAAACACCTTCCTTGACCCCACTTCTCAGAGTTCCTGACATGTTTTTTTTTCATGTTTGTAAGAACCACCGATCGGTGTCCGGTCAACATGCACATGTATCCCATTATGTAGCCGAGAAGCTTGGCATGTTCCTCTACTTGTCCGTCATTGCAGGATATCGTTTCTACAAAACATGGCAAGATACAGTAAGTCCCGTTAAGTACATCTTAAAATCTACTAAAGAAGAAAAAATATAATGTTAATTACTAAGTCTACTTACTCATCAGTTCAGGAATTTTGGTTTTGGCAATGACCATAAAGTCTTTTTCTTTGAAGGCAGTCAGCTGATTGTCTGTGAAAACAGTTTGACATGCATGCATTTAGATGGCAATACATGTTTCTACCCACAAGCCATCTCTCTGATGAACAGCTGACTACTGACCCACAGTGTCAGGTTCAATTCTGGCCAATAACCCAGTAACACTGTCTCTACAGCACCTGTTTACTGGTTCCACTATTATTCCATTTATTTAGTATTTATTCATCATTCTCATTTCCTATTTCAGAACTGTTCATAATGTTCATACTGTTCATATTATAATATAATAACTTAATACTATTTATCCAAGTACCCATTGCACTATGTTCCACATTTTAATAATTTTTATTGGACTCTTCATTGCACTCATCTCTCTACATTGTTTCTGTTTAGAGTATGTATATATTAGTGTGTCTATATTAGTGTGTATATATTGTTTGTTTGTTTGTTTTGAATGTGTAAGGACATTGTGAGCAACTATGCTCCAAAAGGAAATTCCTCGTATGTGTCTTCATACCTGGTCAATAAAGCTGATTCTGATTCTGATATATATATATATATATATATATAGTGTCAGGGTTAGGGTTATAATATATAGGACATACCGTTTTGAAGGAAAGAAATTTAAAACATTTACCTGACTTATTACGTAACACCTTACGGTGTACGCCGGTGGATGACAAGATGCTTCTGCACATCTGCAACAATTCTTTTTAACTTGTATTGCAGTGTCAGGAAATCTTTTTTTTTTGAGTTTGCTCTCCTTTGCAAATGATGTCTCTACATGCTTAAAAACAGTATCATGTTGTTTAGCATGTTCTTAACCCTTGTGTTGTCTTCCTTTTTTCCCCCTTATCTCAACATTTTTGTTGCTTTCTCCAAAGTTTTTTATGAAGTTTTTGTATTTTTGATTTATTTTTTTTATCGATTTTGCCACCTTTTCCAACATTTTTCACCCGTTTTTCAACTTCCTTTATTTCGAATATAAAAAAAACTTTGAAAAACGGGTCCAATTTGACCCGAAGACAACATGAGGGTTAATTGTTGTGGGGGAATATCCCTTTTTTTGAAGGTATGTTGTCCAGCTGTGGGAAGAGGTAATGAGTTACAAGTCATTAAATCTGACTCCCAGTTCCACCAGAGTCCATGTTCCAACTTCTCAATTCTCATCTATTATAAAACACCGTGGATTAAAATCAAATCCAAAAATTGGAATCAATAGATAAGAGAATAATTTCCATTTGTTTTGTAGTTGTAAGTATTTTGTGCATGGTAATCAATCAATCAATCAATCAATCAAGTTTATTTGTATAGCCCTTTACAATAGCCAAAAGGTACCCAAAGTTCTTTACAACAAAGCCATAAAACAATACATAACACATACAAAACATACAGATACAATTAAAAGTGCTGTAGTGGTGCAGCGCTGCAGGACATTAAAAGCCTTCCAGAAATTCAAAGAAAGGAGCAGACAGAAGGAGGACACCTAAGAGACAGTATCGCCCTAGTCAGAATTAAATGCTAATTTAAAAAAGTGGGTCTTAAGCTTCGTTTTAAAAAGGCTGAGGTCAGTAGTGGTGCGGATGTCAGGGGGTAGTTTGTTCCACAGTCTGGGAGCAGCGACGGCAACAGAACAATCGCCCCACTGTTTCAGTCTTGACCTAGGGACCTCTAACAGAAGCTGACCCGAGGAGCGCAAGGCTCTGCCGCAATTGTGAAAAGTTAAAATCTCAGACAAGTAAGAGGGGGCCAAGCCATAAAAGGCGTTAAAAACAAACAGCAGGAGTTTAAAATCAATTCTAAAACGGACTGGGAGCCAGTGGAGTGACGACAGCACAGGGGTAATGTGTTCCCGTCTGGACGTGCTTGTTAAAAATCGGGCAGCAGTGTTCTGCACAAGTTGGAGATGAGAAATTGATGACTGACTGAGGCCAATGTAAAGGGCATTGCAGTAGTCCAGTCTAGAACTGATGAAAGCATGGATTGCCTTCTCGAGATCCTGCCGACTGAGAAAGGACATGACTTTGGCCAAAAGACGTAGCTGAAAAAAACTTGAGCTGACAACAGAGCTAATCTGTTTGTCAAATTTAAGCCCGTTATCAAATGTTACCCCAAGATTTTTGACATGAGATTTAAAAGGGGGGCCAGAGTGCCAAAGTTTGTGGTGAGAACATTTGACATAGATGGAGAACCAAACAAAATGCATTCAGTTTTGCTGTCGTTTAAGTGCAAAAAGTTCTGTGACAGCCACTGCTTTATATCTGTGATGCAGTCCAGTAGCTTAGTAAGTGCAGTGTTTTCGTTTGGTTTCATGGGCAAAATATATCTGCAAGTCGTCGGCATAAAAGTGAAAAGACAGGTTGTGCTTTTTTATAATTGATCCCAGAGGTAGCATATACATTGAAAACAGAATAGGGCCAAGAATAGATCCCTGTGGCACCCCACAGGGCAGCGACGCCTTTGAGGAGCAGTGGTCACCAATCGCGACAGAGAAACTCCTGTTTGCCAGGTATGACCTAAACCACTGGAGAGCGGTGCCACGGATGCCGACGTGCTCTAGGCAAGATACAAGGACTGCATGGTCGACTGTACCAAAGGCTGCTGTGAGGTCGAGCAGTGCCATCACAGCAGGATTCCCAGCATCCACAGACAAGGCAATATCATTGTGCACCTTTAACAGTGCTGACTCGGTGCTATGTCGGGATCTAAAACCAGACTGGAACTTATCAAGAACAGAATTGATCTCCAAAAATGCCTGTAATTGAATAAAAACAACTTTTTCCAAAACCTTAGAAAGAAAAGGCAAGTGAGAGACAGGTCTAAAATTGGAGAGCACAGAGGGGTCAAGATGTGTTTTTTTTATGAGGGGCCTAACCATAGCGTGTTTGAAGGCAGCTGGAACAGACCCTGAGCTAAGACAAGTGTTTATAAGCACAAGCAGACTTGACCCAACGGAGCTCAGAACCTCCTTCAAAAACTTGGCTGGAATAATATCTAAGGGGCAGTTAGTGGGTTTCATGCCACTAACCACCTTAGTAAAAGAAAACAAAGAAATAGTCTCAAACCGCTCGAATACAGCAGTCTGTGCCGGAGGAGCACAGACATCATCAAAAGACATAATCATATTACTGATATTCTGCCTGATAGATACCACTTTATCAGTGAAAAAAGACACAAACTCCTCGCAGGTTGAAGTAGAGGCATCGGACAGGACAGTAGGGCATGGATTAATGACAGAGTCAATAGTATTAAATAGCAGTCTTGGATTATGAGAGCTGTTTGTTATAATGGAGGACAAATATTTGGACTTGGCTTCCTTTAGAGCTCTCTGGTAAGCAGCCAAACTGACCCTTAACCAGCCCAGGGATACATGCAGTTTATCCTTTTTCCACCGCCGTTCAGCCTGTCTGCATTGTTGTCTGAGCAGACGGGTATGGTCATTCAGCCAGGGATCTGACTTAGTTTTGGAAGTTTTTTGCCAAAAAGGGGCAACAGAGTCAAGAATAGCAGAACATTTTGAATGGAAAGTGGAGAGTAGGCTGTCTGGACAAAGGGGAGGAACCAGCCCACAGTCATCAGGCAGCTGAGAGTTTCTAAAGGCAGCAGCAAACTCCCCAGCCGTTGATGGAGTAAAGATTCAGCGTCTGCAAGCTGGGGAAACTGGCTTATTGGCAGGTGGGGGGGCAGCAAAGTCGAAAACAACAGGGAGGTGATCCGAGATAGCAGTGTCGACTATTTCTCTGAGAGAAACTGAAAGCCCATGAGAGATGACAAGGTCAAGAGTGTGCCCATACTCATGTGTTGGTGCATTAACAGATTGAGTGAGATCAAAGGAGACTAAAAGGCCTTTGAATTTGTTGGACATGAATATTAAAGTCTCCACAAATCAGCAGTTTATCAAACTTTGGGAGAAACTCAGACAAAAACTCTGAGAACTCTTGAAGAAAGTCCTTATTAGATCTGGGTGGGCGATAAACTGTGGCACACAGCACAGGGCAGGTAAGGTTGATCACGAACAGCTGCAGTTCGAAGCTGGAGTAATTATTGGCGGTTATCGTCCGGCATCTAAAGCTCTCCTTAAATATAGCAGCCAGGCCGCCGCCAGGTGCTGACGAAGGAACAGCCGGGAGGGAGGAGCTCCGAAAAGGCGCTTTTCTCACCTGGTTTCAACCAGGTCTCTGTCAACAGGAGGAAATCCAGATCATGTGTTGTAAAAAAGTCGTTCAAAATAAACGTCTTATTTGTAAGAGATCTGACATTTATTAGGGCCGTGTGAACTGAACATTGGTCAGTCTGGCGAGAAAAGCGACTGAGCGAGCGGAGATTTCCCGGCACACAGCCCCGCTGGGAGATCCGCACTGGCCGACAGCATGGGAGCAGCACTCCGGTGTCCCGAAGAACCGGTCGGAGCCACCGATATCTGTACTCCGTGGAACTCCGCAAATCGTAGCCACTGTAGTGTGTGATCGGTCCAGCTGGTGGACGACAGGGATCGTGGAAGGAGGAAGCCAGAAACATTTTCAGTTTAATGAGGACTCCACCTCGCTTTCCGCGTTTTCTGCGGCGATTGTTGCGAGGTAACCAGCAGGAAGGACGCCATAGATGCGGTGGTACAGACTCCAGATAAGGCGGAAGCCTCTTTGAGTGTCCAGCAAAGCCGCAAATTGGCAGTTTTTCCAGAGATTCGCGAATATTAAGAAGTGTCAGGCGATCATACACCAGCAGCGGTGACACACTCCGTACAACAGACAGCAGATATAGGAAAAACATTAACACTCTCAGCAGAGGGAGACGGCCAGCCAAACACAGGGGCGCCATGTTTTGTTTCGAAATTCGGTAATAGCATGGCAACAAAAAATTACATGAAAAATACTTACGTCCGCAACTTGTCTGTTTGGGTGAGAAACCTCAGGTCTTCGGTGATGGCGTTCGTTGGCATCCCAGCAGCCATGTATAGACAAAATCTAAGCCCGTGGCTTGATGACTGCCTTGCGTTCTCAACGTCTTTTCTGCCAGTCCTTGAGCCCAGGCTTTCTCGAAATCCTTGAGTATCTTTTCTGCAGTTAAAAAAAACATAAGTTGGACAACCACGAGAAACTAAAGGTGAAAAGGGAAATAATTACCAAAAAGGAAATTGTAATTGTGCCCTCGCTCACCAAAATTGTAACTGGAACGCAAAGAAAAAACTTACCAAATAAAGAATCACCATTTGTCGCCTTTGTAATATGTTCCCCTTTTTGGGCCGATTGAGGCGGTTTGAAGGGGATGCCACTGGTTGTCTGCCCTGCCAACAAATACTCCACTTTTTTTTCAAGTTGCAGCAACCGGGAATCAAAGATCTTGCAGTTGTTGCAGTTCACCGTTGGTTGGCTGCCCGTCAGCTCTGTGGACATAGAGGCGTTTTGGGGCCCAGGGAGAGGCATGGAAGGTTGTGTGCTGGTCTGCTCTGAGGAAGAGTCAGTGTAGGGGGGCCAAGGGACAGGTGTGCAATGGAGTGTGTGGGTCTGCTCTGAGGAAGAGTCAGTGTTGGGGGGCCCAGGGACAGGGTCCAAAGCAAAGTTCATTTGCTCCTCAAATTCTTCCTCAACAGAATCCTCTTCCAGGTTTAGGTCCATGTCAGGAAACTCATCCTCTGTAATGAAATTTAACTGATTTAAAATGGAAATTAAAACTCTGTGCTTCCAAATTTCTGTATATGTCACAAGATTTTGGTTGGTACAGAAACACCATAGAAAAATAAAACAGTAGAAACCTAAGGTTTAATTTGAGTAAAATAAATATTAAGACAACAAAAGTACCATCTTGACGGGTTATCCCCATGTCCAAGGCCGACACCATGGGCTTGTCAGGCCCGGACCTCCGCAGCTCAGAAAGCTCTGTGATGATGGCTGCTCTCTTTGCCTGCTTCACAATCGGTTTTCTTTCCTATTAAAAAACAAATTATATCAAAGATGCAAGCAGCGTTGGGGTTACTGGGGGACGCCGCTCCTCGCAACCGTGCATTTGCACGGCCCTCAGACACTGAAAAATGGCACCAATGAAGATGGACCTCCCTGCTG
>NW_023269171.1:51388-51551 GCF_013103735.1 Etheostoma cragini
TGAAAGCCATCTCACATTGCAGTGAAAAAGCAGATCACTGGGAAGATCTTCATCAAGTTCAGCTATTAGGTTATTGAAATTATTTTAGGTTATTGTTATTGTCTGTGATTCAGAGCATGAGTGCGATTAAATTTCACAATTTCTAGCACTGGTTTCATGACGT
>NW_023269171.1:51561-51851 GCF_013103735.1 Etheostoma cragini
CAGCTTCTTAGACACCAGATGCTCTTCATGGATGATGCAGTGAAATGTCAAAAAATCCGGTAAACGATCGTCAGCTTTACACAGCCCAGCAAGGCCATTTGCAGCTCCTAACATAGCTGGTGCACCGTCTGTGGCTAATGCTGTCAGTTCTGACAACTGCAAGTTTGCCTTCTCAGCAACAGTAATGAGTGTCTCTTTCAGGACGATGCCATGGGTCCTGTCTTTTAACGGCACAATGTCAAGCAGCTCTTCCTTAATTGTGCAGTCTTCTGACACATCCCATACAAATG
>NW_023269171.1:52025-52276 GCF_013103735.1 Etheostoma cragini
GATAGCGATGACATCTTTGAGAAATGTCTTCACAAAGTCCCCTTCACTGTATGGCTTTTTAGCACGAGGAATGTACCACGCTACCTGATATGATGCTAACGTGACAGTCTCTGAGTGCTTTGCAAAGGGACGTTCTAAAACGCTTAACGTGAAAAGGCTTAACGTCGTTTAAAGTACCTAAACAACGATCAATCATCACCATATTTACCATGGCCATATCTTGTCATAAACACTTAAACCTGTCAAAAAAA
>NW_023269171.1:52524-52719 GCF_013103735.1 Etheostoma cragini
GTTCCTAAACAACGATCAATCATCACCATATTTACCATGGCTATATCTTGTCATAAACACTTAAACCTATCAAAAAAACTAAACTGAAATCCAACGATTATAGAAGTTATCTCACAATAACGTTTTCTTCTTCATTGGTGTCTATGGCGAGGAAAAGGCTTAACGTGGCTTAATGTACCTAAACAACGATCAATT
>NW_023269171.1:53047-53252 GCF_013103735.1 Etheostoma cragini
AAGGGATATTGTAAGGAAAAAGCTTAACGTGAAAAAGCTTAACGTGGCTTAATGTACCTAAACATCGATCAATTATCATCATATTTCTCTCACATATTACTCCTCATAACCAGTACAAACTGTCAAGAAATCGGACCCAAAGTCCTATTATTATGGACGGTAGCTGACATTAAGCGTTTCTGCTTCATTAAGGGATATTGTAAGG
>NW_023269171.1:53500-53689 GCF_013103735.1 Etheostoma cragini
CCAGTACAAACTGTCAAAAAATCGGACCCAAAGTCCTATTATTATGGACGGTAGCTGACATTAAGCGTGTCTGCTTCAGTAAGGGATATTGTAAGGAAAAAGCTTAACGTGAAAAAGAGACCTCTCCCCTGGTCTGAGCAGTCTGAGCAGGCAGCCCGTTATCCTGCTGCTGCGCGGACACTGGTGGAA
>NW_023269171.1:53699-53828 GCF_013103735.1 Etheostoma cragini
ACCAGGTGTCCTAAATCTAAGATCTCGCTTCCCGGTATGACGTCTAATGACGTCACAGTACCGTAGAGCTTCAGTTTATTCAGTAGCCTTCCTATTGCATTTTACTTCACATTCAACAGCCTTTTTAAA
>NW_023269171.1:53845-54028 GCF_013103735.1 Etheostoma cragini
TAAAGGCTATTTAATCCGTCTTTTATAGCAGCTTATTTTATAGAATAGCCTAGTATATTATAAGGCCTATATTATTCAGTTACTCCTGAAATAATTGAACCCCCGTACTGTTCGTGTTGTACGGGGGTTTAATTAATAGAAAGTCATAGTCAAATTTGCAAAAAAATTCTAGTTTTTTTTTTT
>NW_023269171.1:54117-54279 GCF_013103735.1 Etheostoma cragini
GGTCATGGCTTTCATGCAGAAAGAGTCAGAATTTACGTTGGGTGAAATAGAGGCCATTCTGTCCGATGCTGAGAAGCAACAAATCAGTAACGGAATCAACCACGTCACCAAAGAGCGCTTGGGTTGAATTCTGAGTATTGAGATGGTGTTGCTGCGACTCAG
>NW_023269172.1:0-1629 GCF_013103735.1 Etheostoma cragini
CTAATCAAGTAACAGTATAGTGATTTAAAACTACTCCTAGAGGTACATTTTTTTCAAAAACTTACTCAAGTAAATGTACCTCATTACTACCCACCTCTGATCTTAAGTCTGTGTTAATGTAGTGTTTCTGTGTTCCTTTTTCATTTGCAACCAGGGTTTAATGGGTAGCAGGGGGATTGGGTAGACATGATGATGGGATGCAAACAGAGATAATCTCTGCAATAACAAGGTGCTGCTGGGATTTGAACCCAGGATCTCCTGTTTACTAGACAGGCACTTTAACCAACTAAGCCACAGCACCTCCATGAGCTGTTGCTATGTTAAGTCTTAATTTCTCTTTTACCTTGGATAAGCTAAACATACAGACTACTGACTGGCAGTATTGGGAGTAACGTGTTACAAAAGTAACGCAAATAAAGTAATGTATTCCTTTTTGCTTTAACACACTAATATAACCCAGTACTAATTACATTTCAGTAATATTATACTTGTTAAAACAACAAGAAACACAAACATTAAACTAGAGTCAGGGAAGCTCGGTCCACCAGGTGGACCAGTCACCATTTGAACCAGACTGGGGTGGACGCTTCAGGGCCCAGCACGGCTACGGCCACAACAGGGCCTTCTGACGTCCACTGTTCCCTCCAACATGGAGCTCTTCCAGATCGTTGAGAAGCTCTAGCAGCTGGATGTGCTGCGATACAAAAATGAGCTGGTGACCAGGTCAAGATACCTCCTGGGGGCCTCCCTAGGGAGGTGGTCCAGGCACGTCAGCTGGGAGTAGGTCTCGGGGAGGACCCAGGAGTAGGTGGAGGGATGATATCTCTAACTTGGCCTGGGAACGCCTCAGGATCCCCCAGTTGCTCGTAAAAGGGAAGTTTGGGGTCCCCTGCTGGAGCTGCTTGACCAAGATGGATGGATCGCTGGAACCCTGGTCACTAGATCATTGTATTCTCGGATGACAGGCAAACATGTAGGAGGCACTGTAGCTGAGTGGTTAAAGCACCTGTCTTGTAAACAGGAGATCCTGGGTCCAAATCCCAGCAGTGCCTCGTTATCAGTTAATATTTATGTTATCTGCAATACAAAGAGTGTATATATTTGTTATTTATTTTTGCTATAATGCCTAACAAGCATTATTTAATTTTGCCCAGTTGTGGCCTGTTGAAGGGCCAATAAATATCTAAAGGGAAATGGACTGGACCCATTTTTTAAGGCTTTTAAACCTTGTTTTGTTGGGGCTGAATGTGGCCCCTGTGTACACCAGGACCCTGTGACATCACTGTCGGGTGGGGTTTCAGGCGTGTGACGCTGACTGAGGTCAGAGGTGAAATAAACATGAACTTTACCGGCCAAGGCACTTTGGGCGCTGACTGCCTGATTTCAACGTCTTCGATGCTGCTGGAATGAAAATTAATAAATTAATTATTTGATATTATTTGACTATATCGAGATATGCAACTGAAGGAAAAATCACCGGGTCGTCATGGATACAAGAATAGGGGACCCAACTTGTAAGGATCTGCACCGCCAATAAACTGTAATTTCTCAAAATATCATCCTTCCCTATATGCCTTTGCATCTTGGATGCTTTTCTGTTGTTTAGACATGGCTACATTCACTTAAAGT
>NW_023269173.1:0-1128 GCF_013103735.1 Etheostoma cragini
ACCTACTTAACCAAGTTGGTTCACTGCTAGCTTAGCTACAAGTTAGCATCAAACACAACAAAGGCTGTCAGTTGAATGTTGTTTTGAGCTAACGTTAGCATCAACCAACCATAAAATAATAATAAATAACCGTAGATAGCTACAACATTTTTAAAATGGTTTCCATCTTCTGTTATTTTCTGTAATGAGAACATTTGACTATTTCATGGATAGTATGACAGTGATGGCGTCCCGCTGTGTCCAGGTGTTCCCTGGAGGCTCCACATCTGGCTGGAGTCTCTCCACAGAGCCCAGCAGCTGTGCCGGGACCGAGTCACGGTCTCCCTCCTCGCAGAGTTCCCGTCCATCGGGACGGAGGACTACACCCCCGAGCTCCTCTCCACTGGCGTCCCCCTCATGTTCAGAATGCTGCAAACCAGCAAGGTACGGCTGCTGCAGACCTCTCTGCTCATGCCTCGTCATGGTTTCTTCTTCTCAGCCAGGAACTGACTGTTGTCCTCCTGAGAAGATGAAACAGGAGGATTTCTATCTTCTAACTTGCATGGGTATCTCTTACTGCAACGAACAGGGGAGCAGGAACACCTCGGGCCCGGTTTTAACGATGTAAGCAAGCGTCAGGTGCAGGTGCGTTGAGGGCGTTGAGTGTCCAAGTCCACTTCTGCTGGTTTGACGGCGGAAAAAAGGGTCTGAGTACCGGGCGCGTGGTCCTAAAGGGTTGGACTTAGTGTCTTCATTAATCAGAGGTGTGTTCTGGGTGTAACATGCTATCAGCCAATCAGAGGTCCTCTCCCATTACTTTAACAGCCAATCAGAGGTCCTCTCCCACTCCCTTTAACAGCCAATCAGAGGTCCTCTCCCACTCCCTTTAACAGCCAATCAGAGGTCCTCTCCCACTCCCTTTAACAGCCAATCAGAGGTCCTCTCCCACTCCCTTTAACAGCCAGGTGTGTTTGGACCTTTGAGCATTTCTATTATGATGGACGATTTGCACCATAATATTTTTATTCGTAATCTTTGTAATCTTCTGCATGAGTGTGTGCTGTTGTGCTTCCCTGTGTGTGTAACAAGCATAGTGTGTGTCCCTGTGTGTGTAACACGCATAGTGTGTGTCCCTGTGTGTGTAACAAG
>NW_023269174.1:0-2381 GCF_013103735.1 Etheostoma cragini
TACCTGGCAATCCGGGCTGGTGGACAAAGATGGATGGATGGAACCCTGTTCACTAGCTCATTGTATTCTTGCATGACACATAAACCTGACACAGGCGCTGTAGCTTAGTGGTTAAAGCGCCAGTCTTGTAAACAGGAGATCCTGGGTCCAAGTCCCAGCAGTGCCTGCTTATTGCACAGAACATAGTTGGTACCTATGTTATCTGCACTACAAAGAGTTTATATATTTGTTTTTGCTAAAGTGATTAACAAGCATTATTTAATTTTCAAATCCAATCCAATCCACTTTATGTATATAGCACAATTTTAACAAAGACAAGGTTTCCAAAGTGCTGCACAAAATGATAATACAGAATACATAGATAACACAATAAAAGCACAATAATTATATATATATATACATATATATATATATATATATATATATATATATATATATATATATATATAGAGAGACATACACACACATATACACATATAGACATACACACACATCAATAAAATGCACTGCCAGCATATGGTAAAGGCATACACCATCTACCTGGTGTTTAAAGCCAAAGAAAAGAGGTGGGTTTTAAGAAGAGCTTAAGAAGAGCTTAAGCCTAGCTTTAGGCAACGTCAGGAGCAGCTGGTCTGCTGACCTGAGAGATCGGCTAGGGTTGTAGGGGTGCAGCAGCTCAGAGAGGTAAGGGGGGCAAGGCCATTCAAGGCTTTGAAAGCAAATAAAAGAATTTTAAAATGAATCCTAAAATTGACGGGCAGCCAGTGGCGTGAATCTAAAATAGGTGAAATGTGCTCATACTTGCTTGCACCTGTTAAAAGACGTGCAGCAGCATTTTGTACAAGCTGAAGACGAGCAATGGAGGACCCGCTAGCCCCCATATAAAGTGCATTACAGTTATCCAGCCGAGTGGTCAGAAAGGCGTGGATTACTATCGCAAAGTTTTGTCTCTGACGGACTGGTTTAATTTTTGCTAGCTGCCTTAACTGAAAAAAAGTTACACTTCACCACAGCTTTAATCTGGCTGTCAAATTTAAGGTCTGAGTGCACTTTTACAACCACACTTTTTACAATTGGCTTGCGATACTGCGCCAAAGAACCCAGATCAACTTGGGAGGAGGTCAGAGAAGTGGCACCAAAGACCATGACTTCGGTCTTTTTTTCATTAAAATTTAGAAAATGTAAGGACATCCAAGCCTTAATGTCCTGTAAACACTGTAGCAGTGGGTTAACAGTGTTAGAATCAGATTTTTTTGAGGGGGACATAAATCTGGCTGTTGTCTGCATAACAATGAAAAGAAATGCCATGTTTCCTGAGAATAGAGCCAAGTGGGAGTAGATAGAGAAAAAATAAAAGAGGGCCAAGTACCGAGCCCTGTGGGACCCCACATGAGAGAGGAGTAGTGGAGGCCACGAGTCATCCAGGCCAACACAGAAAGTCCGATGTGACAGGTAGGACCTGAACCACTCCAGTGCTGTGCCACTGAAGCCCACCCACTGCTCCAAACCAGCAATCAGGATTTCATGGTCCACTGTGTCAAATGCAGCAGTCATATCTAAAATTACAAGAACAACACAGTGACCAGAGTCAGTGGCTAAAAAAATATCATTAAAAACTCGTAAAAGTGCTGATTCTGTGCTGTGCAATGGTTTAAAACTGGATTGGAACATTTCGAGAATAGTTTGTTCATTTAAAAAGTCCATGAGCTGGGAATATACAATCTTCTCTAAGACTATAAAGATGAAAGGCAATCTGGGGATAGGCCTAAAATTAGACAAAATAGTAGGATCCAGCCCAGGTTTCTTTAATAAAGGCAGCACAACTGCATGTTTAAGATTCACATGGACTACTCCAGAAGACAGGCTGCTGTTAATAACTGTGAGACAGAATGCCCCAACAGTGGTAAAAATCTCCTTAAAAAATTGAGATGGGATAGTATCAGCTGGAGAACCCGAGGGCTTCAGATGACCCAAAATGTCCTGCAGAAAAGGCAGGGTCACAGGCTCAAAGGTGTCAAACACAGCAGGGCAGAGGACAAACACTGAAGGGTCGGAAGCAGAAGGTGAAATAAGTGCTCTGGTAGAAGTGATTTTATCAGTGAAGTAGTTAAGAAAATTCTCACACACAGCAGTAGAGGCCTCAATTAGAGTCGGTGGTGCATTCAGAGCAGAGTTAATTACTTTAAACAACACGCAGGGTTTACAACCGTTTAGAAGAACAATATCCGAAAAATATTTTCTTTAGTCTTCTTTTGAAAAGACACTTGCAATTTGTCCTTTCTCCACTTTCGCTCAGCTCTGCAACACTCCAGTCTGGCAGTGCAGGTAGTTTCATTCAGCCAAGGCTCTGATTTGGCTTTCTGCTGCCTGGTCTTTAATGG